>NW_022994404.1:0-54741 GCF_012275295.1 Melopsittacus undulatus | reverse complement strand
ATTAATCCATAATCTCTTGGCAATTTTTACTTGCACTGTCAATCATGTTCATCCTAATTCTTAAGACACAGAACTGATGTAAATGTTTAAGTGGCCTGTGATTTGTAAGCTGACCATAGCTTGAAAACAAATCAGATCAATGGACTGGTAAATTTCAACATGTTTGTTTGTCTTACGGCTGTACCACAGGTTGTTGTGCTTCCCTTTGATGCGACTGACAGAAATGTTGGGCCAATGAAGTCTGAGGTATTTTTCCATTCTTATTTTCTTCTATTAGTTAAAAGAATGGGATAACCTCACCAGCTGTTCTTAACATTGTGAGTACTACTAATGCCTAAATCCAATTCACTATAACATTTTACCTAAGGGAAACCCCAGATGGTAGTTTCTTGCCTTCAGGTGACAGAAATCTTCACTCAAAGCCTTAAGTTTCTGTTTACGGCTCTTGATCACGTCTTAGGTAATTAAACTTCCCTTGTTGCAACAAACCGTGTTCTAGCTATTGCAGCAAAAGTTGCACAGAAGTTTTACAGAACAGCAATCTTGTTTTCCCCATTTGCATATTTAGTGCCCCCTGTTCCAGAGCAGCTTGAAGCATTCAAAGTGGGCCTGATCAAAATCCTCTGTGGTGGTCTGTATTTAGCAAGGACTTGATGGAGTTCAGATGGTAGAAGTAAGGCTTTCCAAATCTGCAAGAGCTACGATTTCATTCTGTACTATGATTTACATTCTGTGGCATGCCTATGAGAAATCATTGTCTAGAAGAGAGGCCACATTCGTTAGTTACAGACCACTAGTGGGCTATAATTGTTTTTTCAAGACCAGTTTACCTCAGGATTTATTTACTAACAAGCCCTGAAGACAGTCATTAGAAACATGGATTTATTTTGCTTTGCTGGGTTGGTATTTGGAGGACATAAAATGTTGCTATTTGGGTCAGGTATTAGAGGACATTCTTGTTGCATGTTTATGGAGGATGCTAGGCAGGGGCTTTAGTGATGAGGAATAACCACAAAGTGTGAAGACAGGTTTAGAATTACTAGCAAGACATTTCAGACTCTTGGTAATGTTAGCTTTTATATATTGCAAGAAGTTGCAACTACCAAGATAATTCAGCTGTAAAATATGTCACAACTATTCTATTCTGGGGTTGGACACATGTTGTCAAAGGTTTTGGTCAACAGCTGCCCTGTCTTGTCTAAGCAGTGGGTTATAAAACTGGCAACAGGTTTGGTATGCCTCGGCAGCATCTCATGAGCTTTTGAAAGCTGTGAGCAAAGTATCTTTCTAAAGTTGAGTTATAAGCTTCATTTATGTATATTTGCATGTTTTTCTTTTTAACCCATAGTTCACTTGTTTTTGCTCTTTGGTTGGAACTTTCTTGTTGTCTGAATTAATGCAATAGTTGATTAGATTAGTATTTTTATCCTGGTAGTTTTTTGAAAGGCATATGGAGAAATAAGGCAAGATGGGGTCATGATAGGGTCACCTTGAAAAGTTAATGGGCTTTGACTCTATACAAGTCCAGGTTAGGGAAAGTTTTGATAACCTGTAGAGTTGTGCTAGGAATCTTGTCTAGTGCTTACCTGGGAGCTTTTGAGCACTGTGTGGAGGAATATGTGGGTTGAGGTAGAAGTAAGGGTAGATGACTCCTGATTGCTGAGATGTAGCTGAAATTACATGGAGGAGTAATAGCGTGAGGAGGCACCTCTGAAAACACGGTCCAGAATAATTCAAGCAGCCAGGACTGTGATCAGCACTGACCATGACACCGAAATCACAGAATTGGGATGGGAGCTCTTGAACAGGTCTCCCAAAGCAGCTCGCTCAGGACTAGGGCAGAACAGCAGTGCTGATCTCTGTGCCTACTGCTGAGATGAGCTCAGCCTGCAAGAAGGGAGCTGATCAGGCATAGCATGGGGTGAGACAGAGTCCTGGGTTTCCATAAACTTGTCTGTTGTGTATTTGATGTGGAAGAGAGGAAGGAGGTTTCATCAAGTGGCTCTTGCATTGGTCACAATTGCTTTTTCCATGTATACGATGTTTCCCATGGTTCTTTGTATGGTTTTCCATTTTTTTTTTCCACAGGAAGAAAATAAAAAATAATAAATAGAACTTGGTGGCCTTACTATGGAGACTTCATTAATAATTTTCCAGTAGCAGAAATACTCTGGCTAGGAACCTAAGTCAGTTGTATTCATTATGCCTGTGAATTCCCCAGTGGACCCTGGTCTCTCCCATCACCAGGTCATGCAGCATGGCTGGGGCTCTGCAGGCTTTCCGCTGCGTTACAAGATGAGAGCCAAAGTGTTAAAGGGATCTCACCAAGTGCTCTGGGGTGGCTAACACACAGGACACAGGCAATTGCCAACAGGTAAGCCAATAGCTCACCTGTTACTTGAGGTATATGCAGGCTAATACTTTCCCTTGTTACTAAGTTTACTGCATATGCTGGGTAGTTTGCCTTGTGCTCATCTCCTTCCCCTACTCCTCCTGTTCATTGGAAACTATCAGGTGTCTCCTCTCATGCTCCAGTTTCAGAGCAGGCTTGGTCAGGATATATTTTCCACTGCTGAAGAAAATAAAAGCAGTTGTGTGCTCACCTTCAGAGGGCAGCACAGCTTGGCAACATGTTCAGAGATGCTTTTTAATTCCTTGGCCCCTGGTTGTTTTTTCTCAGTCCTGAATGAGAAGAGATTGTGCCCCTCAGGACAGCTCCATCAGACAGTCCAGTCTAATGGGCTACTAAAATGTTAGCAACAAGAAGATAAAGTTTCAAACCCATCATGCTTTATGGCCTCTTTCAAAGCAAAGTACTATTTTCCATTTTCTGCACTCTCTCGTACTGATGTGCATCTCTTTCATACTCCCTCTAAAGAGGGTCACCTCCACTGTTTGAGGAATTCCCATGCCCCATTAAAAAAGTCTATTGGCACCAGATGTGCTCAAAATGGACATTTCAACCTGTACCATTTCCAGACCCTCTGAAACAGTCCAAAGCAAAACTGTCCATTTTTTCTCAGGACAATGTATAAAGTCTCCATAAATAATGAAGTATATTTCTTTGTTTTCTAGCACGCACCTTCTGAAGTTCACTTCAGGGCAGGAATGGTCGCTTCTGAAGAGTCATACTACCAGTGTGTTTATTCATCTTCAGCTTGTAGAGCTTTAAAGAAATAACAAATATTGCAGTGCCACCCAAGCCTGGGGATGAGATTTGGATCCCATCAGGTGACAGTTGCTTCCATTGTAAGGAGCACCACCAAAATCTGCTGTACCACAATCTTTTTCTCTTATACAAGGCATTCCATCAAGGAATAATGCAGACCATGAGAAAGGCCATGCCACAGTCCATGCTGGGCAATTCAGTACATGTGAGAAACAGCCTGAAATTCTTTATTGCTTCCATTACTTAGCCAGTTTGACTCTTGCAGATAAAAAAACTGGATGATACGGCTGGTATGGAATTGTCCAGGCTTTTATACTAAATATTTATATGAAATCATGACTTTTGTTCTAAGATTCCCTCCTAGCAGCCTTCCAGTATATCTGAAGGGCACCTACAGAGATGCTGGAGAGGGACTCTTCATTAGGAACTGTAGTGATAGGACCAGGGTAATGGGTTGAAACTTAAACAGCAGAGGTTTAGATTGGATATAAGGAAGAAATTCTTTACTGTTAGGGTGGTGAGGCAGTGGAATGGGTTGCCCAGGGAGGTTGTCAATGCTCCATCCCTGGCAGTGTTCAAGGCCAGGTTGGATGAAGCCCTGGTGATATGGTTTAGTGTGAGGTGTCCCTGCCCATGGCAGGGGGGTTGGAACTAGATGATATTAAGGTCCTTTCCAACCCTAACTATGATTCTAAGATTCTTGCACTGTTTTCTCATGTACAAAGAGTTTAAATCCTTGTTAACCACTAGGTTGCATTTATTTCTGTGAGTGTCTCCTCTTGTGTTGAGAAAGAGTTCTCAGCCAAAATGACTATTATCTCCTATGACTTAAAAATAAAAGTGATTGTACAAGCTGGTTGTTTAGAGTTTCATTAACCTGAAGGTACAACATTCTCTGGCTGATGTGATGAATTCATCATCTGAATTGCTAGCAGCCACTGTGCATGTTCAGCCTGTTTCCAGACAGTCTGAGCTCTCCAGGACTTGGCTGTGTTTTTTGACTTCTATTAAGTAGTCAGGGATTGCATATGCCCCTGAATGAACACAGATTAGAATACGTATTTAGCTGGCACCATAAGGTGACATGACAGAGCTAGAAAGATTCACTACAGTAAAAAAACCAAACAAACCAACCCAAAAGCCTGTTTATGATTTCAACAGTACCTTTTTTCCTTAATAGGTTCAAGTGAATTACACTGGTCTTATCCTTTCTAATGAAAAGATATTAAAAAATCAAGACAAATATCTGTCCCTAAGCAACCTGATCAGGTTTATGTACTTTACCAGGATTTTGGTCATATATAAATACATAAAACCATTAACAGTGAAAGTATTACCAAACATCCCCTGAGTTTACTCATCTCTATAAATTTTTTCTCCAGGACAAAGTGACTTAAACCCCAGCATATCTGTCCTCCTTATCTGCACTATGGTATTTACTATCCAGGAAGAGCAAGTTAAACTGTATGAATCAGACAGAAAGCAGCCAAGCAGTGGTGGGTGGTGGGATTTTTTGTTTTAAATTACTGAAATCAAAGGGCTATGGTAGAGAGTCTATGTAAGCAGTTGTACAAAGTCCGGCTTACTCATCACACCACAGTGAGCAAATACTGCTCTGAGTTTTGGATTATTATAAAGCCTGTTGTAAAGTCCTTCACATGAGCTAGCTGAAGCAGCATTTTATTTTTTAGAAATGTGAGTACATTTGACATTCCAGTTTTCCCTGTTGGAGTCAGCCTTTGCCAGTCACTTGTTCTGACAGAAGTGCAGGAAAAGAAAGAAGCATTAAGGAAAACACTCACAACTGCCTTATTGTGAGACATGAATTATGTGAGAGTAATATTTGCCAATAGACTTGTTGTTTCGGTTAGGTTTTTTTAATGGTTAAATGTGAAGCTGATTTTTTGAGTCTTAATTGCTGATATTTTGTGCATTCCGTCTGTAGAAAGCCAAATTTAACTCAGTGTAATAGTTCAGGTACTGAATACTGAGACCAATGTAATAAAGAAATACATGAGTATATAAAGCTACTGTAATTTGTACTATTATGCAAGGTTTTATCTTTCTTCTGATCTCCTGGTAATCACAGCCCTAAAAGCTTTCAGACATCATGTATCTAGCATGCATTAATTGAGATTAAGCACATAAAGATAAGGATGTAATTACAATGGAGCTTTTGAGCCTAAAGTAAAAAAATCCATCTGTGGCAGCAGAAGCCTTATTTGCTAAAAGGCTGAAGACAAATGCCCAGAAACCCCATACTAATGCAAATGTCAAAGCTTTCCACATTTTCACATGGGTTTTGTGCTAATATTTTTCTGACTTAATTGCAAAGCACTGGGTTTTCAGAGCATTCAACACAAAACCAGTTACATTCACATCTGCAATCTGCAATACCACACTCTCCCTTTACATCTTCACCAGGACTTTGCCACTGAGGTATCTGCCAACACTTGAGGAACATGTTTACTAATGTACAGACCAAGTGCCTGTGTCATTTCATAAACTGTTGCTCTCTTCCTGTTCCCTAAAGGTGCTAGCAGTCTGTGGTCATTACACTTACTTACAGGGGAAGCTTGATGGTTCACGCACTCATCTCTTCTACCAAGTAATTTTGTTGTTCAGCATTTTTCACCTACTCTGAACAGTCCAAGGCACTTCTACAGATGATCTTACCCTGACTGCACCAGTCGTTTTCTTTAGCCTTCAGGGGACAGTTACTTTTGCACCCAAAATGCTAAATGGTATGCAGAAGTTTCCGTTTTGAACATAAAGTGTAAGAAGAAAACTTTTATTTGTTCCTTAAAGACAAAATTTAATACACAGTGTGCAATTACGGAAATTGTTGTGCCCTATTGAGACCTACAAGAAAACATACAGTACCCAAGATATACATAATATAAGCAAATACCCTCCAGAAATAAACATGGAACAAGGCTCTTTGAACAGTTACAGAAGCTTTGTATGTAGAAGAGGTAGTGGAAAGTTCAGCAGAGTAAATGCTGAATCCTCTGTACATACAGAGGCACCATTAGACCTTACTGCAGATTATATACAGTCATCCCCTGGGAAGCTAAAGTATTTTTTTGAGGTTCACATAGGTTCTGGCCAGAAATAAATGTCATTTTGAAAGCTTTTGAACTTGTACAAAGAAAGACACCCATTAGCTTCAAGCACCTAAAACCTCCTCAAGCCCTGGGACATTTTTCACATTTTCAATAACAAAATGGCACAAGTCTATAAAATTTTTAAGGTCCCTGTTTAAAAATGGTCAACCTAAAGTTACTATAACTTCTCCTCCTTGTTCAAAACCTGTATTGTAAGTTTTCTGGGTAATGACTAGAAAGGGTTACTTTTGTTTAAATAACTTACTCCTTTCTCTATTAATAGATGTCTCTAAACAAATGTTATCTGACCTTCTATTTCATGACAGAAGTGGGTAAACTCAGCTGTTCAGAAACATGCCTTTTGGTTGCCTAGAAGTATTTTATTAAAGTGCTTTTGAAAGCCAGACCTTTAGAGAAAGAGTAGCTTTGCACAAACATCCTAATATACATGCATAAGGAATGACGAATTATTGTTATTACAACAGGGGGATGTCCACTACAGACAAACCCATGGAAGGATGCATAGAGGGCTAATTCTTGCTTTAAAAGGCACAAGTTTCTTCCAAGAGTATTTCTAGTCCAACTTCAAAAGATTTCTTCTGCCTACAGTTAATATTTTCCTCATTATTAAAGATGATGTCTTTAAGAAAAATAAATCACTCCTCAGTTCCTTTGGGACTGTTTTTATGGGAAAGGCAGAATCTCAGTCAAAGATACTAGGAACTCAAGACAGGAGCATTAACCTTCTACATCAAAATCCAGCTCATTCAGGAGCTAAGCTTTCACTGACTACAGCAGGAACTGGTCTGAAAATGCCAAGTTCTCTTTTATGGAGAAGCATATCTGCCAAAAACAGATATGCTTTGTGTGGGGTTGTGGCGAATAAAGAAAAGGAAAGGATGGTCCGCATTGAAATCCTCTTCGATAGGCAGCAGAGCATAGCAATGCCAGCAGTAGCAGCTGCAGCTTCCGTGCCTTCCTCATTCATTCTACAAAAGCTTTGTGAACAATTTTAGAGAGAAAGAGGTCACGTGCCCCCTGACATTCCCGACAAGTCAGCCTTACAACTGTCAAATACATCCACCAAGCCCATAGCAGCTAAATCTGATTAAGGTCATTAGCTTTCTTCTAGCCTAAACTTTGGCAAATGCACACGAACATCAGTGGAATACAGACGCTCTGGACATGTCCACTCCTGAAGCTTCTCTAAGGTAAGCTGCTTGTTCCAGCTAGAATTAAAAAATAAAAATAAAAAAGAAACGTTTCATTTTCAGTAACATTTACAGGCTTTATAGAGCACTAAATAAGTATAAAAGCAAACTATACAAAAATGGACCATACCCATATCTTTGATTGGCTTCCATATAGATCCTACAAATGCTATTAAAAATTAAGAAGACAGTGCAGTTTTTACTTTACAAAGTAATGCAGACATTTTTCTTCTGTGCTGCAACATACAGAAAGGAGCAAACATGCACTGATAGCAACTAAACACAGTAATTCTTACTGTTCAACTAAATGGAATTACACAATTAACAAGTAACTAAACTAATCATCAGAAAGCTCAAAGCAGCTGATGAGTTCCTGGTCATTTAATGGAAAACAGTCTCATTACACCAGGCTAAGAAAACAAGGAGTTTCAAAGTTAATGAAAGAAAAGTTCTGTCATTAAAATAAAAATTATGCAAGGCAAGTTAATTCTCTTAGTTAGCTTTGGTTTTGCAGTCTCCCTCATGGTTCAGTTCAGCAAGCCAAAAGACACAAAGAGAAGCTATGAAACCAAGAACACAACGTCTCTTCCTGATGCAGCACACATATGTATTATTGCAGTGATAGCAGAGCGTTGTCTAAAGACACGCTTCATAGATATGGGGCTCTGAGAACATGGGTTCATTATGGCTTTAGTTTTGAATAGCTGAGATTATGTGTTAAATAACTGCATTAGCTTAGATGGCTCACCTTCTGCAGACCAGTGGAGTTATTCTTCAATGTCATCAGGTAACAGGATGATCATACTAAGTTTCTTCTCCATCATAAAGCAGCTCTAAAACACGGATCTTCTCTTCAGGGATGTACCCCAAAATGAAATTTATTTTTCTGATACATCATTTTCACTGTCTTTCTTTCATTCTGGATAGAAAAAAAGTTATCAAAAGTAACAGTTAAGAACAGGTAACAAGCAAGTTAAAAAAACTGTATTCTTGAAAACTTTTCCTGCATTATATCAGTTGACTATAAAACTGTCTTTTGTCGGACTCCTGACGCCTATTTAATAACAATTTCTTTTCAGATATGAGTTTTTATTAAATTTGGTTCTCCTTTGGCTTCTGTAGCACAGTCCTCAAAGAAACTATTTCTTTGAGTTGCTGTACATTTATATTACTCTGGCCCCAAAAAGGACATTAAAAGTCAACAAATACCAACTTTGTTCAGAGTAAAGCAGATGACTGTATATAGTATCTTGTAAAGCTGTTAACATAAGCAGAATACAGAACAAGAAAATGGGGCTTAACCAAAATGAGCTATCATTTTAATACTGCTTACCTAACATCACAAACAGGTACAATTCACAGCAGCCAAAACTCTGTTAGTCACAGGCAGGGTCCTCCTAATCTATATGTGAGTATTGTCTCAAATACTGTTCTGGTAAGTAAGGTAACAAATAGCTTCCTGAATACAGAAAAATACCAAAATCCATAAAAAATTCTTTGGGGTGAAATGAAAACATTCATTATAGACTTTCTATTTACATTCCCTGGCAGTGTTCAAGGACAGGTTTGATGTGGCTCTTGAGCAATCTGGTCTGATGGAGGGTGTCCCTGCCCATGGCAGGGGATTGAAATGGGATGATCTTTAAGGTCCCTTCCAACCCAAACCATTCTATGATTCTATGATTTTTTTATTATTTTACCTGTAAGCAAAGTTTCACTTTAGCACTGGAATGATTTGACCTTTTTGTTATATACTACCGAGACATATCTGTATTACCTTATTTAACCGAAATGGCATGTCAGTGGTGTCAGCTTCTTTAAATTTCTCTGCCCAGTTCCCTTTGAAATAATAGCATTCACCAGTACGAGCCTAGTCGTGTTGTCAACAGAGCCTTCAGACAGCAGATGAAGGATTTTACCTTCAGGGGGCAGAAAAAAAGAGTCACAACAAATCTTGTGACAAAGTGATGGCACATAAAACATACATGAAGCCATGTAAAACATACATGAAGAAACTGATACCTTGAAAATACTACAAACATAAAACTCTAGTTCATTCTGTAATAAGGTGTGTTTCAGTACCCTGTCTCTGTACCTTTTCACCATACTTTTAACAGCAAACACTGTCACTTTTGTTATACAGTAATTAGATGAATATGTAATATTTTTAGCTTGAAACTGTCACATATGACTCATCATACAAAAACTACATAAACACCCACAGTAGAATTACAGGACTTGAGAAATACATTATATACAGTATACACAATATGTACCAGGACGGTCTAAAACAGTCTCCAGTTCAATGGTATAAATCTATGTTTAGGCATCTCTCCTGCACTCACTGCTCTCAACATAAACAATGGAAAAGTATCAAGATTTATGGAACTGTTTAAAAGTCTTGTTTAGATATAATTTGGTTCTGTTAATACATCAAGTGATATTCCAGGACAAAACTAAATTGTTCTCAAGGTTGCAAAGAATAAAGCCTACTCCTACCCCAAAGTATGAAACACTGTGGTTACTTTATTAACTAAAGTCGTTTACCTTCAGTTTTCTCTTCTACCCACTGGTTAATTTGTTTCCTGGCTTCATCACAAGCGTGAAGAAAATCAACTGTAGCCAAATCAGCTCCATAGAATTTCTGAGTATTAGTCAGGAAATCCTAGATTTTGGAACAATAAGAACAGCTGTCACTGCATGCAGATATGCAGATAAGAAAACATCTCTTTATGCTGTAGATAAGGTGCATGTCAAACAGCTTATCACCTGCTCTAAGGTGGGGCTCTAACAGTGTACTACCTGGGGTGGTTCTGAGGTTGGATTGGTTTTTATTCCTCTCTCAGAGGAATAGTACATTTGTCACATATACAGCTGATGGGGTGCTTACTGCAGGTGTTGCAACATTTACCTGTCATTCTCCTGAAACAGGCTCAAGCACAGCTATGATAAAGCAAAACATTCGGGAAGAGCTGAAGGGGGATAAAAATAGCAACCTGGGTGCACACAAAGGTATACTTTACCGGTGAAGAGGCATGAAGATTCTGTCTATGATTCTATGATAAATGCAGTGTTTTCAAACATTAAGTAATGCTTTACTAGACCACTGAAATCTTAAAAAACTGATTGCAAACAGACCAGTGCTGGTTGCATCCTAAAAGTTGATTGCAACAGACACAAGAGCTAGTTGTCATCCTTAAAAAGCTGTTGCAAGAGTAGGATGTGTGATAGTTACGGTAAACTAAGAACCCAAACAAGTGGTATTTCTCTTGAGGCCAAGAGCAGCTGACAAAACAAGCAATAAAAAAGGTTTGCTGTGTAACATCCTTTATGAGATGCACAAATGCTACAGACCTGGAATGCAATATGCAGTATGTAACACCTGTCAGCTGCCCAGTATACATTTAGAAATATGCCTAGAAATGTCTGTACTGCATAAACACTCAAAATAGCTGCATTTTCCCACCAGGTTCCCCAATGCCATCACGATCTGCACCAACATACTGCGAAAAGGTGTAGGACTTCTCTCCAAAAAGGCCGACTGGCAAGCCGCAGGAGATAGGGAGCATTGCTTCTGTTTATATCCATAGTCAGAGTCTGAAATCTGAGTGAGTATCTTCAACTTTGTCAAAATGAAGTGTCTGAAAATAAAATAAGTGAATTAGCTGCTGCTAATACAGTTTAAAAGAACAATAACAGTATATTTGTATCTGATCCAGAAGACAGGTAGGTTGAAGAAAGGCAAAAGGCTCAAAGCTGCTTAGAGAATTCTCGGTAAACCTTGAAAAAATTAATGAACAGTTTCTTGGTGCTACTCGCTCATCAGCCACTTATATTAATCTCCTGGTTTATACACAGTGACAGTTAAAGCTGTTGATCAATACCCCAGTCCCATCCACGTAATATATGCATGCCTCCCCTCCATGGACAATGGGGCACCATGACTCATTCTCAAGTTTGGAACTGAAGAGAGATGATGCAATAGAGGCACTTTGGTTTTCTTGCTTCCCCTTGGCCCAACGGAACCTGAGGTTTGCTTTATAGAACATACAGTCAAAACCAGAAACAGGTAAGGTATCAAGAAAACTTAGAACACTATCCTTATATGGTTTATGAAATATAACTGATATAAATCTACAAAATTGTATCATCTTAAACATCAAATTCATTACTGCAGTTTCTTTACACAGTACCTCCTTTCCCAAAGGCAAGCTGGCTGGACCATTGTTCACAGATATGACAGCAGAAGCTGCCAGATCTCACTGACAGGGAAGGCTACCCCAAAGCAGGGATGTTCACATTCAAACTTACACCACCTATTTCTCAGCAGGGACAACTGCTGTGTACAGACACTGGATTCAAAGGAAAACCCTTCTTTATTTCATTGGGTTTTCGGAGTCAGGCCTTGCTGACCACCCTTCATGCACCTGTGTTGTACAAATGAATAACTAAGCAAAAACATAATGGAGTCAAAATAGGATTATGATCATGGAAACACAATTCCTATATGCTTGAGAACGCCCTTAACAGTACCAATCACTAACCTCCTTAATTAGCTTATGTTCTCATAAGTACATGCTTTATGGTACAGAACATGCATTACTAAACTTAACTATGTTGAAACACATTTTTCCCCTAACTTCCCCTTTGTATGACTTCTGCTGTCAGTAAGTTCTCGTAGGTGGGCTGTCAGTTTTGATTACATGAAATATATGTTCAAAGTCTGTTTTGTACAAGTAGCAAGAACATAATTTTATTGTCTTATTCAGTAGGCATCAACTCAAGAGTACTAAACAGTTCCTCCTCAAGTCCAGAATACAAAGGTGAAATTATTCATAGGCAAACACACAATGGTGACTGCAATGAGAAGCCTCATACGCCCTTCTTTGTGCTAGCAGGCATTAGCTAATCAAGGGGAAATAACAGTGACTAAGTCCCTTCCATGCAGGAGGCCCATGGGAAGCTGGCGCACTCCTATGTACCCCATTTTTGTAATTTGTAATCATATTTTTAAACTATACGACCTAACCTAATGCTGTGGTGAGAATAAGCACGTGGGCTCAGCTAACCCAAGATACTGGAGTGCTTAACCATTTACTGAGATACTACTAGCATCACAGTGTATCATCATGCTTGTAACACTTTACATATAAAACTAGTATTACTATTGTGCTTCTTACGAACACAAACATTTGTATTATTGGTAAAAGCATACTGTTGGTGACCCTTCTACTACAAAGCAAGGGTTCTGTGCCGAAACGCCTCATGAAAACTAAGCTGCTGGAAACTCCAATCAATTTAAATGGAGACTGATTAATTAATTACATTAGTTTCCTACTTCAAGAATTAACAAGTGAAATTAAATGAGAAACAAGGGTCATAGAAAACATGGCAAGCGGGCTCTGGAGGAGGGCAGGAGGAGGGCAACTGGAGAAAGAGCCCGAGGAAGACTCAGTGAGCATGACAGAAACCTTGTTCTGAGCATGTAAAAACACCACAAACATTTCATCTTCTTTCTGCTAAATCACAACAATCTTTAATGAAAATAAAATATAAAGTCAAAGAGAATTATTTATTTCTTACTAACCTTCAGCACCTGTGCCTCTGTATTACCTTTGGACCCTAAAAAGACCATGGCCAGAGCAGCAGAGACACTGAGGGGAGAGAAGAAAACGTTGCCTGTTGGGTTGGTCTCATTAAATCTTCTGAGTAGATCAAGTGCAAATCTGCTGTTGGCATTACACAGGCTCTCCATGGTTACAGCTGAAAAAAAACCCACCGGTGAGGACGCTGAGAAACACTCATCAAAAACCTAACCTAACCTTGTGTGTTACAGAGTAAAGGCTGGATTAATCTGGTTGCAGCTGGGTACAAAACCAGCAAGAATTTCACTGTAAATGCACCTTCTTCTTCAAAAAGAAGCATTATATATATATATTTTCCCACATGTATCACATATCCCAACCTTCCCTATCATGCTAACTTTAAAGACATTATTTAAAAAGATTCCTTGCCCTCTAAATTGAAACTGGAAATAGGTGTGCTGCCAGGATTGCAAATTAAAGTGCTTCAGCCTCACAGATGCCAGGCATTACCCTGAGAGCTCACTCATGCTGTTTTCACCCCACTCTTCTACCCAAATCCTGCAGAAGAGTACCATTCACGGTAACTGCTCAGGGACCAACTTTTTCAGCAAGCTGACCCTCTTCATGCCACAAAAGGTGTCAATGCTGCCAAAAGGCTTAGGCACACACTTACCTTTAGCACTGTAAATCGCTGCTATCTCCACCAGCCTGCTCTGCCCAGAATAAGTGAACTACCTGTGTGCCTTCAGCCAGGTACAAAACCTGAGCCCCAGCAGGGCGGGCAGCCCTCTGACGCACAGGCAGAGCCCTGGGGTGTTGTGAGCTGAAGGTGACATACCCACCAATCAAGGCAGAGTGAAGCACAGAACAGAGTTTCAGTGCCTCACACTGTCCAACCAGAGCAGGGATTAATTTTGGTGAGGATGCTCTCTGGGATTGCCCTTGAAGCAGGATCGGATGGTGTTTGTAGGGCTGGGTCAGGAGCAAAAACCTACCACACAGGCTAGCAGCAGCACTGCTCGGAGGTTGGGAAAACCTTCCTGCTTCTCTCTGCTTGCTTGCAGCAGGACTTTTGCATTTGGCTGTTCCTAGCTGTGTTTCCTCAAGGAGTTCCATGTGTGCAGCTGCTGCATATTGTCACTGATACTGTCCAACTACATGGAGAAGCCTGCACAGTCTTTCTACAGGAACTGCCAAAATACTACTATCTTGCTTCCACCACCAAACAGGACAAATGCCCTGCATCTTTGCAACATTTTTATCTAGCTTTATGATAAACAGCCCAATACAAAAAACAAAACTATCCCACCACAAAACTCAAAGAGCACCCCATACTTTCAGTTCCACTTACTGACACTGGCCTCACCGTGTGACTGGTTACACTGCAGCCACCCGGTTTACAGCCGCACCCCGTCCCAGGCTGCCCCAGAAGCACAGCCGCCTCGCACAGACCCCACCGCCGCGGAAGGGAGGACAGGGGACGGTCCCGTTGTCATCCCGTTATCTCCCATTCACGCCAAACACACTGGAGGTGAGGGCTGAGGCTGAGGCCCCCGCAGAGGCCCCCGCTCAGCCCAAGACCACTCACCTATCTGCCCTGCCCGGGACGGCGCGGAAGGAAGCCTGGGTACCCGCCGGGCGCGGCGAAGGAAGGGGAGAGGACCGCCGAGGGCGGGAGAGCGGCCCCAGGGCAGGGCTGGGTGTCCTCACCAGGAGGGAGGGGGCCGGGGTTGAAAGCCGACGCTCCCTGCTCGGTCAGTGTAGGATTGGAGGGCTCTGCCCCATGGGACAAGGGCGAGAGCCCCCCAGTGTATGTGTCTGGAGTGCTAGTACTGTCTGGTAAGTAACAGTAATAAAGCTTGCTGGTGAATGAAGTGCGGGGCTGTTGTGAATCCTTCAATTATTTAGTACAAAACCAGCTTAATCAGAAATTGCCTCGCCCACTAAGCTCTGTTCACCAGTCCTCACTGACACGTATCCCTCTTGACGAGCAGTAGTTACTAGAAATGGGAAAGTCAGGGCCATTACTTAAGGACACCCTTTAATTGCACTCGCTGCTGTTTCCAAGTCAAATCAGTCACACCCTTTGCCTAGAAAACACCTATCCAGGTGTCCTCCCTCCACACTGCCCTGCTGCTGCTCTCAACATCTCAGTCAGGCTTCCCTTTTTTAATGCAAGGAACATAACAGCATGGAAGGCCTCTTGGGCTTGATCTGATTGTTTTCTCTATCAGGCCACCAGGAACCCACCCCACTCTGGCTTTGGAGCAAAGCACTAGCCTGATTAAAAGTTCAGACATATACCACCCTTCAAATCACATAGCAGTTTCAGTTCCCTCACCCCAGACAGGCAAGTTACAGTTGCACTGAAATAAGCAGTGCAATCCAGCACCATTGGATGGCAATCAAATGCTTTGGAGTTGTGCAAAAAAAGGAAACGTGCAGTCCTGCGCCGAAAATAGCCTTTAATAGAAAGGCTCTTTGCTAAAAATCTTCACACTGCCAACACCAAATGCCATGGCAATCTAAAGCACCACAGGACTGCAGTACTTGAAGAGCATTTGGAATTCATTGTCAAACCCAGCAAGTATGCAGAAGCTGGCTGTACTCTATCAAGAGGTAATTGGGTTTCTTCATACTACAGATGTAAGAAATACAGGCATAATTTATGGTTAAACTCTTGCAGCACTTCAAGTTCTTTTATTATTTTAGGAATAGAAACAGCAAAACAAAACTAACTGTATTAGGAAAGCTACTTCAGCTATATCTTTGGTATTATACAGTTGCATTAAAATGTTTAAGAAACAATGAACAGGAAAGATTATCACAACAGCAGAAGTCTTTGTTACTTAAATATTGCATAGGCACCATATGCTTTTTCATTACATTCTTTAAAGGACTAGAATCAACTGATAGGTAATAAACTCAGGTGTCCTGTGCTGATAAAACACTTCTCACTCCATGATTACCCTACAAGGACACCTGGTGCAAAGCCATATTTTTATTCCCATTCTTGCCTAAGTGCTTGTCCAGTTATTATCCAAAACCCCTATTTCATGAGGTTGCTTAGCAACACTTGGAACAGGCTGCTAAAGACTCCTTTCATCTCTAGGGAATGTATCAAGCGATTAACTGGATGAGTCTGGAAGCAAAAGAAAAGACAGGGGATGGGAGGAAGAAGGGGGAGGGGAGCTGAAGACATGCTCCAGCCTTGTCAGAACCAAATTAACACCTTCTTTTTCAGTGGGAAGCCAACTCTACCAGGTAGCCAGAGAAAGTAAAGCCAAAATGAGAACTGCAAGGAGAGAGGAAGCACTGGCTGAGCAGTGGGATGTTTCTCTGTGTCAGCAAAAAATTAAGACATCTCTGCACTGAGGTGCACTGGCCTAAGAATTGATTTAGATGGCATGGCTCCATGTATCCAAGTAGCTCTCTTATATTACCAAGCCTGAGATGAAGACCACAGAATTGGACTTGGGCACAGCTGAAAGAGACAATTAGTGCAAAAAGAGTAGCCCTATTCCAAAGAAACAGAAAGTTACTGTGTAATAGCAGCCAAGACATCTTTCTAGGGAGAACAAAATCTCCCACAGAACAAAATGGTGGAAGTTTGTTGTGCTGATGAAGAAAAGGAAGGGATGATCTGTCAGTGAAGTCTTCAACAATCACTCGCGCAGCGCATCATCATCACTCCTGCTGTGGCAGCTGCTGCTTCGGTGCCTTCTTCATTGACTTCCACAAAGGACTTGTGAACCACTTCTGAAAGCACCAGCTCACTGCCAGCTGAAATCCCCGAGAAGTCTGCCTTCCCTATGTCAAATGCATCAAGCATTCCCATGCTCCTCAGGAAGGGTTTCAGATCATAATTTTCTTCCAGTTTAAATCTGGGTAAAGACACCATCACCTCTCTGCATTCCATCGCTTGTGGGCTGAGCCAATCTATCAACTTCTCATATGTGAGTTCTCTTTCCAGCTAAAGAAAACACAAATATTTACATAAGTAAAGTAAGACAGTTTACTCAGCCATAAGTAGTAATTACTGTGTTTGTTTATACAGTGCATAACATGCATCTTTTTTCCAGGTTTAGAGCATCTTAAGCCAGAATGCAAGTTCTGCTTCTCATTAGAGAAATACAGCTTGAGCCAAGATCAATCCACAGCCTTTGGTAGATACAATAAGGATCAGTCCTTCCATGGTAAAGTGTACGTTTATAAAACATGTTAGATTGGGGCTTTTACATTTTGCATATGGGAAAGCAAAGGCAGAGAAGAAACTAATGACAAGTTCCCAAAGAAACCAAACCCAGTTCCTCTATTTCTTGATCAGAACATCCTCCTTTGGGTTGACAGGTTGATGAAAAAGTATGCTCATAAAGCCCTTTGCAGTCAGTCTTAGAAAACCTTATTAATAAATTATTGTCCAGGGCATGAAATAGTAAAAAAATTGGGTGTATCTCCACAACAAAAGAGATCCTACATTCTCTGTGTGAGCTTGCTTCTCTGGAAGTGGGCAGGGACAACCCTGCCACTGTTCAGAAACATAAGATCTATGGGACCAAGCTATAGGACTTCTAAGAGCTTCCCCCACACCCCTCCCACCACATATGCTCCTCAGCACACCATGCCCTCACCCCATAACCACAGGCTAACATCTGTTGCTGAGGAGGGTCAGGTCTTCAGCTGGTCCTGAGCACCAGTGACATAACAGCTCTGGAACTGAGCTGCAGCTCTATATGCAATATCAAACTTTCTTCCCCAGAAGGACACAGACTTGCATTTATCTCACCAACTTACACTTTCCAAGCCAGTGGATCCATCCTGAATTGCATCAGGGGAGCACGATAATCATGCTGAGTTCATTACAACATAAGGGGAGCTCAAGGATTTTGGTCTGCAAGTCCCAAATATAGGCCATGTTAAACATAGCCTTCCTGCACATCATCGCACAGGGTCTGGTCTCTTCCTAAAAGGAAAGAGATGTCAACAGGTAGTACTGAGTTGAGCATGCTGGTCTCAAAATACAAAGCAGGCATTCAGTTACTCAGGGCTTTTAATAATTTGACTAAGAGAACCAAACACACCACAGAGCTCAGCCTCACCACAGACTTCTGTGAAGAAGGAAGGATCCCTGAGACTTAATTTTTAGTTACTGATGTGAAAATTTCTGTCAAGTTTCTTTTAATGCAAAAAGGCAAAGACATGTTTGTTCTCTTAACAACTATTGACAAGCACTAATCAGAGCTGCCGAAGTAGCAGGACCCATGTTCCTTGCTTTAAATGAATGCAGAGCTGTTTCAATGTAGGTATTTTCATTTTTAGCCTATGTGGCTCCAAGTGCTGTAACAAAGGGAAATGAAAATATTTTAAAATTATATTAAAATACTGATAAACATAGAACATTATTTTGAATTCTTAAGTCACATGGACAGTAATAAGGTGTAAGATTTTTCTCCTAAATTTCATTCTCCAGTATCTCCTTCCATTTTCACATGGTACATCAGCTACTATAATTCACATAATTATTTTAATATCTTTTCAGTTAAGAGCTTCATTACTTTCTCCTTTATCTTTATGAGAGAACCACATAAGTAGTTTTTTTGTTTTTAAAGTAAAGCCTGATGAAACAATGCCCACAGAGAATATGGCAGAAATTATTTTGCAGCAGTGACACATGAAAAGATAGCAGCCTTCTAGTATCTGAAGGGAGGGTCTATAAGAATGCTGGAGAGGGACTCTTCATTAGGAACCATACTGACAGGACAAGGGGTAACAGGTTAAACTTAAACAGTGGACGTTTAGACTAGATACAAGGAAGAAGTTCTTTACTGTGAGGGTGGTGAGGCACTGGAATGGGTTGCCCAAGGAAGTTGTGAATGCTCATCCCCTGGCAGTGGTCAAGGCCAGCTGGACAGAGCCTTCGGTGACATGGTTTAGTGTGAGGTGGTCCCTGCTCTGGCAGGGGGGTTGGAACTAGATGATCTTAAGGTCCTTTCCAATCCTAACTATTCTATAATTCAATGATTCTGTGAATAAGCAAGAAAAGGCCACAGAGCACATGAAAATCATTTTGTTGCAAGAGGTGCAAGCATCAGAGAAGTAATGTCACAGTATGCTGGAAAGGCTCTTGGGATGTTAATGTAATTCTTTCCCACTGGGCACATTGTAAGACAGTCATCTTAAAACTTCCGGTTACACCTCAGATTGTCAGTCATTTGAGTCTACTCACACACTTCTGCAGGTCATCAGTGGCTAGTCATTAGTAGGATGAAAATACAAACTTTTTCCATTAAGTTTTAACAAGGAAAGAGACCTGCAGTTCTCTATGCATCCTTTTAGTCTTTTTAGCAAGTTCCTTGGGTAAGTCAAGGCAGCATTCCCAAATCCTACATCTTAACTTTCTCCAATAGTTCTCCAGATCCCTTTGCTAGTTTCAGGACATCCTAAGTCTGTACTAGTCCAAGAAAAAGAAAATTGAATAGTATGCCTGG
Organism: Melopsittacus undulatus; assembly: GCF_012275295.1. Lineage (NCBI taxonomy): Eukaryota > Metazoa > Chordata > Aves > Psittaciformes > Psittaculidae > Melopsittacus > Melopsittacus undulatus. The sequence continues at coordinate 35,181 of NW_022994404.1, read as the reverse complement.
ATACCATGATAGCTTTTTCAACATGCTTCAACAGAGAGGGCAAGGCAGCAGAAACCAGGTCAGTACAGCTGTTTCTGAAGTGCTGCAGTAGGGAGTATGAGGTGAGCAGCACCCATCTCCCTAACTGAAAAGTGGTATCAGCAGGTCAAGCTACTATGTTTTCACAACACTTGAGGGGAAGGGATGTTTGAAGTAGGCAGGAGGCTTCAGGTTTTGAAGTGTGCTTATTTTAAGCAGGGGAGTTAAGGAAGTCATTTTACTAGTGTCTTGCTAGTGACATCCGGAGGCAAGACCCAGAGTTTAAGGTGATCCTGAGGGGCAGTCATGGCCTGCGAATGATAGTAGCCAAGTCTTCTTCAATAGCATTGATATACTTCTAAAAGCAAGTATAGCATGAGGTTTTCAAAGACTTATTTTTAATTTTACATTTGTTTTGGATCAGTTCAGTGGCAGAAATGCGGGGCGGGGGGGGGGGGAGATGAGAGCAGTGACTAAAGACTTGCACAAAGTTTTGTACATGTGTAACTGCAGTTTTCTGCCTACAAACCTAAAGGAAAATTTCTTTTCTTATCCTCACCACTTCTATAACGAAATAATGAAGTTCATAAACTTCCGTGAAATTGTTCACAACCCGCAAACAGCATGGCAGCTTTACCTCAACTGCTCTCTTCAGTTCTGAGTTCTTTAACTACGTAGAGAGCTACGTCTCGCAAACGAACAAAAAGGGCAAAAGGAAGAAAGAACAGACAGAATGAAAGAAATACTTAGTTATATTTAAGTTTCTAGCAATTATGTGGAACTTAACAGAAACTAAACAAAGAGTGCTCATATTAAAGTGAGAGGATACAAGGGCATTTCATACAGCCTACCCAAGTAACCCTGCCTGCATGAATTTTTTTTCCCTGTCTTCAAAGTTAAATGTATTAATTTCAGAGTGCTTCAAGAGTAACAGTGGATTGTCAGTATTTTAGCACATCATACCTTGTTTATTTGAAATGGCACTTCTTCTGTCCTCTCTTTGTCAAACTGCTTTGCCCAGTTGCCTTTGAAATAGATGGCATTCACCAACACAAGTCTGGTCAGTGAATTGAGAATGCCTGCTGCCAACAGGTTTCGAATTTTACCTTTACAATACATTAGGGGAAAAAAAAAAAAACAAAGAGGGCATTTTTTTAACCAGTTTGACATATATCTGATTATCTAATATAGTACCTACTCTGTAATTAATATAGATGAGAGAATTATGTACCAAATAAGAGCACGAGCTCAATGTTTGGTTGTTTTTTTTTCTTTTAATTCACAATACTGTATCTTGAAATAGCTCTTTAACCAAGCCAGGGCTGACATTAAATACAACACAACATCTTGAAAAACACTCACCTTCATTCATTTCCTCTACCCAGCTATTTATCTGTTTTCTGGAATCCTCCCACGCACAACATGAAGTCAGTCTTCTCTAGTCCAGCATGGTAGGATTTTTGACTCAACTCTACAAATGACTAACACGGACATTCAGAATAGCTTTTCAACAACATTTTTACTCTCATTCAGCCACAGATGATTCCTAAATATAAGAAAATCTGCCACTCTTCTCCCCCAGCTTCATATTGAGCCACTGAAGTTTTGCTTCACATTCCCTATTAGGTTTTATACCACCTATTTGAACTAGGAACTGTCCACTGTATGTTAAGTCACATGCTAAAGTTCTACATAACTTAACTGAAAACTGATGTAGCTAGGTTTTTTGGTTGGTTGGTGTTCACTTTCTTCTTCATTGAGAGAAGATATGATTTTGTAAGCTTCTCTTGACATAAATTTCATTGTTAAACTCCCAAGCTAATAGAAAACTCTTCAGAAGGTAAACTGATTTTTCTTAGGAAAAAACCCCATACCTTCTGTCCAATTTAATATACCTGGATCTTTATTACACAGATGCAAAATTTTAAAGTACACCCCATGTAAATTTTTCTATTAGACAGATGAAACACTACCATAGTTCATAAAAGAATCATCATCAATTACTCCCCAGGGGGGAGGCTAGGGAGGGAAAGGGAAGAAGAGGGGGAAAGTAGAGCCTTTTATCTTCTTGCTCTTAGGCAATCATCTAAAGTAACACATGTAACACAGTACTTGCTACCCCTTATTTAGATCTTCTGATAAGGAAAACTTTTTAAGTCATTTATTCATCTCACTATGATCTTTGGATGGCTTATGTAACAGAGGAACTAGAAAATACTGCCCATGCTGAATACGAACAATTCTTTTGTATCACATTTACACACTATTAAAAGAGGTACATCAACTATTTGTCCCACAGCCAAAAATATGAATGGATCATGGATTCCTGAAGAATTAGGAGCCTAATGGATTCCATAGCGCTTTGCACTAGTTGTGCATTTGGGTCCACAGGTTACGTAAAAGGAGCTTCTCCACCAAGTTCAGATACCAGGCTCTGGCATAACCTACTGCACTAGTAGGTGTCAGCCCAGAAAAACTAGAAAGTAAAATCCAAAGCTTGTCTTAGACCTCTGAAGGAAATAGAAAAGCCAATACATTATACTAAAAAAATTACACAAATTTAATGGTTACTTACTGAGAGAAACTCAAATGTCTTTTCTCCATAAAGTCGGTTAGCAGTTCTCAGTATATATTTGGTGTTTGGATCATTAATTTCAGAGAGAAGTGATTGATACCCATTGTGAGCATCTTCAGCTTTTTTCAGAGAAAGCACCTGTAGAAAGACAAAACATCCTCAGCAAGAGTCCCATGCCCTCCCTAACACACTTGCTTCAACATGATTTTTTTCTTAATGATTTTGGGGTTTAAAACTGACTTGAAGACAAAAGATCTTCATCAGGCCTCCCATCTGGAGCTTATCATGCAAGTCACATATGATTGCACCCACACAGGTGTTGTACAAGTACTGTGAATTAGGGAGCAGAACAGTCAGCAGTAATTTAGTTTCCTTCACTCAAGCCAAGTATTACAGGGTTGCAAAATCATCAAGGTTGGAAGGGACTTCTAAAGATCGCCTAGTATAACCCCCCTCCTCCAGCAGGGCCATTTACAGCCAGTAGCCCAGGACCACTTCCAGATGGCTCCAAGGGGGGCAACAATACTATTTTAAAGGAATTTCCATACAGTTCAAAAAACCCAAAAAAACTATGTGTTATATTCCTTTTCCACTTCCCAAAAATAGGGAAACATAGGAACAAAAATGACTGATTATACTTTCAATAGTCAGTTGCCATATGTAAGAAAACACACCAAGTGGTATTTGCCACCTAAGCAAGTTTAAAAGAATGTTAAGCCTGGCTATATTCTCAAAACATGTATAGTCTGATATTAAAGCAAAAATAACATACTGGAAAAAAGTATTTTATGTAGTTCAATTCATCAAACCTACACAAAAAAACCCAAACAAGTACCTCTTAATGACATACTGAAGGAAGATCTGTCTCAAAAGACCAAACAACCAAAAACCACACAGAAAACTAAACAGGAACCTCTGAATTTCATACCAAAGAAAGGTCCTCCTAAAAAACTAATAAAAACCAGGTACTGCTGACATACATACCAAATAAAGACCTCTATTCTCTGAGACCAGAATGACAACAATAGTTTAGCAGAAGTTCAGGTCACAGTCTGTAATACCAATCTGCTGCTCATATAGTCCTATCAAATTCAATACACTAGGTTTATTGAGACCTACCTTTATTATTTGGGCTCCAGTGTTACCTTTTGAACCCAGGCAAAACCATAGACAATGCAGAAGAAATACTAAAAGGAGAAAAGAACAGATTCTGCCCATTCCTGTTCTCACACAGCTTTCTTAAGAGGTTGAGTGCAAAAGCAGTATTTGCTGCACAGAGGCTATCCAATGGTTCAGAGCCTGGAAGATAAAATATAAAACAAGAATGGCTCAAATTTATTCTAATATAAATTGACACCTTATTTCTGTCTTTTACATTTCCCAGAATAAACTACGAAGAAAATGTCACAATTAGATTGGAAAAATTATCAGCTCACTGAAAAACTGATTTGGTGGAACAAGCACCTTAAATTGCCATAGTAGGCAGTTATTTTGGTGTTTGTTGTTTGCTTTTTGTATTTAGGTTCCTATACCTATAAGAGATATAGCAATTCCCACCTGTGTCATTGTCTCCAAAGATGTAGTATTATTTACATAGTGAAGAATCTAATCAGATACAACAGCATTTGTTTAGGATTTATTGAAATAAGTCTCTTTTGACCTCACAAAGACATTAACCTGCCTTTACAGGAAAGCCAGAACAAAAGATTAGTTATCACAATAGCAGAATTATAAAACTCTTACCTTGTCTAAGTCTATGTATCTCCAGTATTACCTCAGCTTACTGATACATGTGCATGCTCTGTTTTATACCTAACAGCCACTCCAGCAGACGTCTTCAGAATTACTTGACCTACAAGATTACAAAGAAAAAAAAGTTACTTGGTCGCATGACAATTACTGTAATTTCCTCTTATAGTACACAAAGGAAAATCAAAGTCTATTTCAGTTCTATTTTATTGCCTGCAACACAAACACACACACACACAATCCAACCCTGCTTATAGATAACTTTACAGGACATGCACAGTGCAACATACATAACTTGTATGTACGTAGTGTATATCAGACGTGTATGCCTGATATACATACGTACATCAGATGTGTAGACAGTTAACCTGAGATTTAGCCCCACACCTATTAATGGCGCAATAAATACTAGAATTCTGACTTAGCTGTAGTATCATCAGACATTGTAAACTATCACTTAGTAGTAAAGTCATCTGCATTTTTCTTTCCCTTAAGGCAGTGCCTACTGTTGATATGTTGCTACAAAATAAAAAAGCCAACACTTAATTCATATCACTGACTCATTATCTCAAAAATTAGGTGGAAAAGGGACAAGTTTCTGCATGCACAATTTTCCATCTAAGAAAATTTTCTGCTAGTAGCTCCATTATAAAGAGTAGTAACTTTTCTCCCGTTTCTCTTCTCCATAACTGGAAAAGGAGGGTGGAGGTGGATACAAGATTAGGTGGAAACAGATCCTCCAGTTCTGTGTGAAATGAGTAATTTCACTACACATACTTTAAAAGCATGACTAAGAGGCACTTTGCATTTTCAGTCTGTGGTGATTACAGCAAACCCCCAGATTTCCCTACTGTCCCAGTACCTGCAGATTACTAGCAATAAGATTTTTTTGACCTGTAGGCCACAGGAATAATGACATCTACAAGCAGTTACTATCTAGAAAGTCTTTGTAGGGCTGCCACACCAAGCAAGATCTAACAGACAAAGGGGTATAACTCCTGCTATTTGCCTACCTGAAAATCAGTGCATTTAATCAAATTATAAGTAACATTTCAACAGCTGTTATCAGTTATTGTTCCCAGGCTTAAAGTAAAATACACAGCATTGTGCCAGCTACTAAGGAGAAAAAATGACTGCTACTGCTGAACCCAGGACATGCACAATGGCTGCACTTTAAAGAACAAAAAATGTACGACGCAAGCATATATTTGTCACTCAATTGTAAACTGTATGCTGCAAAACCCTCAGTGATCACAGGGTTTGCTGACAGCAACTCATTCCTCTGGTCTCCCTGTGGAAGTTCCTGGGTGCCCTGACCCTGTGCATTCCTACCACTATGAACTTGAAGCATATGTTCTCAGCAGTAGGCTCCTATGCTTTAGGAAAGTCTTTAGGGAGAGATGCCTCCGTATCCAACGTCAGCTGCCTCAAAGGAATCACAAAACAACTGTTTCAAACACAGCCAGAGGAGGAACTCAGGGTGATGAGCATCAGCTGGTGTCCATCTCCGCAGAGGGAGTCGCGTATGTGGCAGACACCTCTTTTTCTACTCTATAAACCAAAGCAACTTTTCTCGAGAAGAAAGTCAGGACAGATGTTCAGATATCTGAAAGGCAAAACTTCTAACAGATCCAGATAGCTGCTCTTCACATCATACCTCTCTGGGGCGAGCAGCGAGATACAGGAAATGACACAGCTCCATGAGCACCCAACACCCTCCAGCCCTCAGCAGGAGCAGAGGGTCCCCAAATGTCTGACCCCATCCCAGCAAGCTCAGGCACAAAAAGACAAGGGCTTAGCACTCCCTAGGGCGAGAAAACCTTCCTCTGGGCCCTTACAGAGCTTGTCACCACAAAAGACATCAAAACTCAACATTTCTGCGTTGCCCCATCATTTCTACACATGAAAATACAACCTCTACACACCGCTGCGACTCCAGCTGACAAGAAGCAGAAACCCAGAGAAATAAAGTCACAAAAGCAACGCCACGCAGCTTCCACAGCACAGGCTCCCCGCAGGAAACAGCATCCCAGACCAGCAGCACACTCACCCCACCGGCCGCCGCACTTCCCTCCTCCCGGAAGCGCCGCGGAGCCGGGGAAAAGGCCGGCAGCTCAGCCCCTCCTCAGCCGCGCCCGGGATTGAGCCGGAGGCTGCGGCGCTTCCTTGGTCGCAGCTGCCAACGGGGAAGCGCCCCAGCCGCACCGGCCAAAATGGCGGCTACGCCACAGCCCACTCTCGCCAAGAGCCATTACCTTCCTCGCCGTCTCCCCCCCCTTTAGTGTCTCCCCGGACACAGCCGGTGCTTTTCCAGCTCTGCCTCCCTCTCGTGGCAGAGCTGACAGGAAACACCCTCAGCCCATGACAGGTTACAACTGTTATTGATTAGTTTTGAAGCAAGGCTTGTTTTAAACGAAAATGAGCTGTTGCTGTACAGACTTGGGCCCTCCTCGTGTACCCGAGGGTCTGAGTAAGGCAAATAGTCCCTGTAGAGGTGTATTTTTTTTTTTAAGGAAATACGTGTAGTGACATGTGAAGCTAATTTGAGGTTAAATTCAGAGCTGCTGAAGATTTACAGCTGGGATGTGGAAGGAAGACAAGGGGATGACCACAGGTCTTAGGTGTGGAGGCTATGCCGTAGCTGCAATGCAAGGACCTAATTGAGGGCTAAGCAGGGTGTAACTGCTGCAGGCTGGGTGTAAGTGCTGAGTATGTTTGAATCTGGGGCTCTAGTCATGGGGGTGGGGAGATGGCCTGTGTTAGCATGCATTTGTATACACTGCTCAGAGGGGAAGGGATAGAAATGCCACAGCTAATAATGGTTAGGACAGAGCTATCCTTGATGGCCTGGTCTGAATGACAACCAGGATTGCTCTATGGATGCAAGCCATTGTGCCTTCTTCTTGGCTCTGGCATGGTTGTCCCTTCAGGGTAAGAGGAAGGGCACAGGAGGAACTGTGCCTCTGGCCCTGGGGTGTGTGGCCTGATGGAGAAAGGGTCAAAGTCCTTCTCTACCTAGTTGCAGCAGGAGTTTCAGGTTTTGGGATTTGCCTCTGTGCTGGCAAGCAAGCATCTCTGGTGTTGCAGGGCAAGGAGTAACTGACTAGGGTGAGCAGAGTCTGCCATAGAATAGAATGGTTTGTGATTTGTTGTGTCTGATGAAGAAGAGAAAAGGGTGATCAGCTTTAAAAGTCATTGTTGGTGCTTTTGATCTCAGCACCAGAGCACCTGTGGCAGCTGATGCCTCAGTGCCTTCTTCGTTGACCTCCACAAAAGCTTTGTGAATAACCTTTGAGATGAAAAGATCCTTCTTCACTGACATCCCTGTGAAATCAGCCTGAACAGGGTCAAAAGCATTTTGTATTCCCATGCTGCTCAAAGTGGATTTAAGGTCATAATTCTCTTCCACCTTCAACTTGGGCAGGTACAGATCCACTTCAGCTTTCATCATATTGGCTGATTTGGTCCATTCAGCCAATTTCTCATAGGTCAGCTCTCTTTCCACCTGCAATGAGTCAAGAAAGAAACCAGTTGGAGTTTGAAGAATAGAGACAAGACATGTGGATACCAGTGTCATAACACTCATAAGGAAAGCAAGTGCCTGGAAAACAGGGTTGAAATACTTTTAACTTAACTTAGGTCTAAGATAGAAAACAATGTTTGTGTTATAAGTGGTGTGATAACAGAATTTAGTAGTCTTACTAACGTGAGTGAATTGTTTCTTACCATCGTTCTAACAAGTGAATTTTTTCTTACCATCCTTCTAATTGTCAGTTAGTTTGGAGACAGTGACTCCTGAATGTCTGCTAGCTTAGGATACTCCTTGTCTGCCCATCCTGTTTTGCTTGCAATAAATTTTGTACGAAGGTCACACTGTTCTAGCTCTTTGCCAGCTATCAGAAACTTACAGATATGGCTGGTTTCAGCTAGTTTTGTGATTACTGGGTCATCCAACTGTGCCAAAGGTGAAGAGTACACTGTGAGGAAGACTTCTTCGTCTTGAAGACCCCTGCCCACAACCGTCAGTGGGCAGTGTGCAGCTGCCAAAATGGAGGAGACTTATGATAATGAGTTCCTAAACTAATTGTAATAGCCCCGCTGATCTCTCAGGGAACCTAATGAATATGCATGCTTGTGTGTGTAATAAATATCTGCTCGTTTAACCCCTTGGTGTGCAAGTTAGGAGGAGTGATTCCCCTTGCACCCGGGCCCATAATAAACATACCTGCTTTATAACTCTCCTTGAGTTGTGGAGTCTGATTTCGTGCTTCACTCATCAAGAACATGTAAAACAAAACCCAGCCACCAGCAGTGGCTACAGCTGGAACATGCACCATATTCATAAGCATGATTCTGCAAAGTTTGTGTGTCTTATACTCCCATTTATTTTCTTAAAGGTGGTGAGGTGTAGGCCTGAAACCTCAGAGTAGTTATATTTTTTTTTCTTGGTGTGAAGAATATTGTTTTTTTGCAATGTGTGACTTATAAGATATTAATAAGCTCTTGCTTTGTGTGTATATGGATAACTTTTCTCCTAGCAGTGGGCAATAAGTGGAATGCATGGGACCTGAGGTGCAAATAGGAAGATGTTTGTTCTGATCTGTTTAGAATCTGAAACTTATCCTGGATGGTCATGAGTGGCTGTTGATACCTTCTGGTTTGGGATAGTCAACACATAGTTTGAGAAACCACCACAAAATACCAGGTGCAAATCTGGACTGCAAGTGGTATAAAAATTAATACAACTCTTAGGAGAAGATAACTTTAGAGCGCAGTGATTCAGATTTGGTCCTTCCTTCGTGCTATTCTGGCAGTAGAAAAGGGGATGCAAAACAGTCTAAGCCAGTTGTGCAGACATAGTTTTTAAATGCATCTGTAAGTAAAATAAAATACTATGCGTGCAATACTATCAGATGCCCTCAGCTTAGGAGCTGGGAAATTATGGTGTTAATGAAGCAAAGTATGCACACATCAAAACCTATTCTACCACGATTTTGAAGCTCATTCTTCCTCACTTTTTTAATCTAATTTTGTTACTGTATCATAGTGTATGTGACACAACAGCAGGTCATTTTTACCAGCTCCAGACCAGTAGTGTTATCATTGATGTCATCTGGTAGGAGAACAAACATGCTCAGATCATTTTCCACGTATGGCAGCTCAATGATTTTGAATTTCATGGTTGTTTCATGGAGTATCAAAAATGTATCTCTCAGAAACATCATCTGCACCAGTTTAGTCTTGGTCTGTGAAAAAATCAAACATGAAAAAAATAGTTACTTCATTCCTTAAAATGGAAGTTTACTTGCTTAGTTGCACTGAAAGCAAAGATTTGCAAACAAGTATAAAACACAGCAGCATTTGGATACACAGTACCCTTTTCTTCATATAGTATCGCATACACTCCTCTTTTCCAAGGCATTGGGATTCTTACAAAAATTCAGCATAGACACATACATATCTACTAACTGAATCACATGTCATATATTTCTTGTTTCAAAATAAAGGAGTTACCTTCGGTAAGCAAATAACTGCTGTGAGTGTTTCATGTTTTCTTCCAAAAGTTATATCTTTTTGAGTAAGGGCCTTGGCTGGGGGAAAAAAATGTTCACTTTCTTTCTGGGGATGCCATCAACACTTTTTCCTGTTTTATCCTTCCAGGCAATACTGATCATCTCACTTTGCTTCTGAACCATATTTTCGGTGAGTTGTGCTGGCTTTTGCTCTTCCCCAAACCACAGAGGGCTGGATTACCAAATGGAACTGCATTACTCTGTAGCCTTTTGAACTCCTATGCTGTGCTTTGTTCACAGTTTTTACTAATATATCAACTCTCAGCTTCACATTGTTACAGTTGAGTGCAAAAGTTTATCTGTTCACAGGCTTTGCTATGGTGTATCCTGTGCATTAAGCTGTCTCTGTGCACAATGTATTGGGTTTACATAGCAAGGTTTTTATAGCAAGGGGGTGCAGGGGTGACTTCTGTGTAAAGATTAAGAAGTTGCCTCCATGTCAGGCAGAGCCAGTTCCAGACCCACCACTGGTCGAAGCTGAGCCAGTCAGCGATGTTGGTAACGTCTTTGTGATAGCATAGTTAAGAAAGGGTAAAAACTGCTGTGCAACAGCAGCTGGGAGAGAGGAGTGAGAATATGTGAGTGAAACAGCTCTGCAGACACCAAGGTCAGTGAGGAAGGAGGGGAGTAGGTGTTCCAGGCATCAGCGGAGAGATTTCCCTGCAGCCCATGGTAAAGGCCACAGTGGTGCAGATAACCACCCTGCAGCCTGTGGAAGACTCCACACTGGAGCAGGGGGTTGCCCAAAGGGTGCTGTGACCCTGTGGGAAGCCTGCACTGGAGCAGGTTCCTGGCAGGACCTGTGGCCCCATAGAGGAGCCCATGCTGGAGCAGGTTTGCTGGCAGGATTTGTGACCCCAAAGGAGACCCATGCTGGAGCAGCCCTTTCCTGAAAGACAACACCCTGTGGAAGGAACCCACACTGGAGCAGTTCATGAAGAACTGCAGCCTATGAGAAGGACTCATGTTGGACATGAATGACTATATCCCATGGGAGGGTCTCTACATGAGCAAAAAAAATGTGAGGAGAAAGGAGCAGCAGAGACCTCATGTGATGAACTGGCTGCAGTCTCCATTCGCCATCACTGCACTGCCTTTGGAGGATAGATAGAAGAGTTTGGAGTGAAGGTTAGCCTGAAAGAAGGAAGGAGCCAGTTTTCTATTTGGTCTTATTACTTATTAACCAAATCTAATTAATTTACAATAAATTGATTTCCTTAAGCTAAGGCTTTTTTTTTTTTTTTTTTCCAGGATGGTAATTTGTACATTCTCCCTGTCTTTATCTTGTCCCAGGAGCTTTTCATCCTATTTTTCTTTCTCTGTCCAATTGAGAGGTGGTGTGACAGAGAGGCTTGGTGAGCAGCTGGTGGCCAGCCAAAGTCAACCCACCACAACATGTATCATGATGGATCCTAAAACCACGCATGTAGCATAGTAGGTATACAGTAGGTTTTAGGTACACAGTCACATCATTGACATAATTGCTTCACCTTGCCTGGCACACAAAAGGTGTTTGCACTCATAATCTATGTCCAACAAGATACTTCCCATTGACAAATAATTTTGCATGCTGTTAGCGCAGTCTGAAAATCTGCATGTAGTCATCTACTGTGAATCATCAGTACACTAAATACTGTCAGCTCAATAACATGCCCTCCACGTATGCTGAATATATCATCCTCATGCACACAGCTAAAATGACAGCCCTCATGAAAGTTCCCTCTGAGGTTTTATGCAACACCCAGGGGACAAACAGCTTGTTCAGTTTCCTTGAACTCAGAGTGTAGACTGTGTCTTAAAAACGGAAGAGAGCTCTAGATGTGTAAACAGTGCTCTCAAAAGCAACTCAGTCTCTTTTGAAAGTGGGACCTTGGTACTTATTTCCTCTTGTCCGTCAGCTACTTAACCATGGTGTTCTCAAGTGTTTTGATACTGAAGAGCTATTAATTAAAATCTTACTCTCATGAATATGCATGGATAAGATAATGCTGAGTTATTTTCACAGTTGCTATTCTTACTGAGTTTATACCGTGTGTCCAGCTACAAGGAGCGTTTCAGTGGCATATGAAATGGGGGTGAAGAAATTAGAGTTTTCTTGCTCCTCAGCAACAGACATATTGACGTATGATAACAGGCATATAGACAAGGAATTTACCTTGCTCACTCTGAAGGGTGTCTCAGAAGTATTTTTCTCCAGAAATTTCTTTTCCCAATTTCCTCTGAAATAAATGGCATTTACTAAGACCAACACAGTGCGAGAATTGAGAGATCCTGCAGGCAGCAAACCCTGTATTTTCCCTTCAAAATCAGACAAATAGAACTGTTATTTCAGTGGGACTATATAACTCACCAGTTTTAATTGTGCCTTCTCTATGCCTACCTCTCTGGCAAAGATGTTTGCATTTGGGAGGAGTTTTTACTGTACATTTTTCATGGTGCACATACAGTTAAAATGGCCTTTGAAGTATATTGATATTTATTGCAATTATGACAGTAAATGGCATTGGAAAGTGGGTAAAGTGGAATAGCTTGGCTATTCTGTGAAGATGGTTGCAGGCAGCTGAAGAAAGCAGAATTAAAACCTCACTAATCAGAGTGAAGCCAATCAATATCTACCTGTGCATTCCTCTGAACAGAAGTAATTCAGAAGAGGCTTTGGCATGAAGAATCAAGGGAAGGACCTTGTAAGGAACATCAGTTTGGAGAGAGACATTCTTTATGCTTTTTAACTGTGCTTTGCTCATTACCTCCCCTGAGTTTTCAAGAGTAATAAATGTGAAAATATAAATTATTTGAAAGCTAGACAAGAAAAAAGCCACCAGAGTGGTACTTACGCTCAGTTTCATTTTCAACCCAAGAATTGATCTGTGCTCTGGCTTGCTCTGCAGCTGTCTTAAAGTTTACAGCTTGTGGCTTTGAATTGTAATAGCTTGTAATGAGTTGTAAGAATTTCTGAAAGATAAAATTGGAAAATGTATGCTTATTTAGTTAAGTTTGAATTATAAAAATGTTAGAAATAATCACTTCAACAGATTATACAATCAGCTGACACTTAATTGAATAAAACATACTTTGTTTTAAATGGGATAAGCCTTAAAAATAAAGTCTAATACATTTTATACTAAATATTAATTAAGGACTGATCAAACTTCAGTCTCAAGGAATCTGATGCTTCAAATTTTTGTGTTTGAAATACAAGATGCAATTTGTAATTTTGAAATGCCCCATGAAACATTCTTCTTTTGAGTTTTTGTTGGTTTGGATTTTGGTGGTTTGATTTTTTTTTTTGGGGGGGGGTAACTTCTCAAAAGGACCTTTTTAGATAATTTTAAGTACTTCCTTCCTGCTTATGAAGTAAAATTCATAAATCATAGAATTCATAATTCATAAATCATTCATCTTTGCCCAGGGAGGGGCACCTGATGGTGTTCAAGGCCAGGTTGGATGGAGCCTTGCGTGGCATGCTTTAGTGTGAGGTATCCCTGCCCATGGCAGGGGGTTGGAACTAGATGATCTTAAGGTCCTTTCCAACCCTAAATATTCTATGATTCTAATTCAGTGCAGAGGGAAGAATAGTTTGATATGAAGTTGAAACAAGGCTTTTTAGTTTGCTAAAGAGGTGAGGGACCTGCCAAGAGTTTGAGAGGACAATAAAGGATCAGGCATAAAGGGAAACATTCTGGTAGAAATAAAATCATGGGAAGAAAGCAGAATTAATGTTTGCATTGCTGTCTGCTGTGAAACAGTTCATGGAGATTCCCAGCAGAAAATTCTTCAGATTTCCTGTAAAGCATGAGATTATGGAGAAAATGAGCAATAAACTTCAGAAGGACAAATTACTAATTACTTAGGAGGCCAAACAAACTCTAAGATCAAGCAACAGTAATCTCATTTGAAACCACCTTCCCGGAAAGTGGAAGATGATTAATACAACATCAGTTTTGGAAAAGATGCCAAAAATACAAGGTAATTACAAACTCATGAGTCTGTACAGGGCAAATGAATAGGTTGTAGTGGGTGTAGGAGTAAACATGATGTCTTGAAGGAAGGTCAACAGCATTTTGTGATAGAAAATTGTAAATCGCAAATCTGCTGGCATTTTTTGAAGGTATTGGGAAGGGTATGGGTCTCAAGGTTGAGCCATTACAGTCTATCTATTTGGATTCCAAAAACATTTCAAAGACATTTCCTAAGACTTCTCACCACAGGCTGAACATCCATGGGAGTACAGAGATAGATCCTGTTTGTTTGAAAGACTGGAAACCAAGAGTAGGAGGAAACTCTTCACAGTGAATGGTTATTACTATTGGAGTACCAAAGGGATATCTGATGAAATCTATGCTAAAGTATTTATTCTATAAAACCAAGGTCAAAATGTTTGTATTAACATATAAATATTAAATATTTATAATGATCCAGTGAAGTGTAAGGTACAGAAAATTATTATTACTGTTTAGGACAAGGTATTGAAACTATAATGGGCAGTTGATAGGAAAAGAATCTGACCAATAGCCATCAAAAGGCAAATACAAATTCAAGAGTTACAAAAAAATGAGTAGGGACAAAAGATAGAATATTAGAATGGCACTTTATAAAGCTATGGCAAGCCCATTGTCTGAGTTCTGTATACAGCCCTGGCCTTCTCTGTCTTGTAAGTGCCTAGAGTATAAAAGATACAGATAGGTGAGGAGGTTTACCAGAGATATGGAGAAGCATCCTTTAGAGGAAAAAATAACCAATAATGATGCCAACAGCAGCAGTCTCAAAAGACACAGACACTGATGAGGGTTCCCTAGATGAGGGTTTGCAGTAGATTGAAAATGCAAGCCTGCAAATTCATGAAGGTCCTGAGCTGCAGATCACTTGGTGACTGTTGCAGATTCCAGAGAAACATCACTACACAGCATGCCTTGTTTCTCATGCATTTCCTAAACTGCTGCCCATCGTCATAGACAGATGGACCTCTTGTCTGTCCAAGGCTGTTCCACATGTCTGTCCTGGTGTGCTCCCTGAAATCACAGTGGTATCATCTGGACATTTTTTATAATCTCTACTGATAATCCATCTTAATGTCAAAATGTCTCAAGTGAAGATGTAAACTCACAGGCAGTAATGGGTAGGTCCTTTTCCTCATACAGTCGGTTGGCACTCTTAAGCAAGTAGGTACTTCTGGGTTTGTTCATGGCAGACAGAAGCTCTTTGAAGCCAGAGTGGATGTTTCAGCTTGCTTGAGCTCAGGATCCTTGGGAAGAGACACCAATAGTATGAATTCTTTTTTAATTAAAATGGAGTCTTGGGTGATGGAGCTCTTTTTTTGATATGTTACACATTTGCAGTACTGTTTATAACTGGACAAATTGTTTCCTGTCTGTAGGGCGATGATCTGTTTCTGTTGTGCCTTGCAGGCCTTTGGGGACATCAAGACCCAAGAAGTTGACTCTCTTCATTTCAGTCATAGTCAGGCCTACTTTTCAGTTTCACAAGGCCCGGTCAGTGCAGCCTGGCAGCTTCTGAGGAGGTGCTCTGTTCTGACAGACACTAATGCCAGGGCATGAACTTACCAACTATTCAGATTTTCTCTGTTTCATGTGAATTTTTGTTGTTACTATTTGGATTTTGGAGGGAGCTTGTCCTGGATGTCAATGTTGATGGTCTCAGGGAGCAAGCGAGCTGTTGCCAGCTGTTGCTTTGCTGATGGAGGAATAAACTGCTGCCTGTTAGCTACTCCCCTCCAGCTACTTGGGTGCAGTCTCCTGCTTCATGGTGTATATTGTGCCCTGCATATGAGACACCGAGAGTGTGTGCCACTGACTCATGGTGATTTGTCATAAGGTTGGTCAGGTGGCATTCCTTGCTCTAGTGTTTTCTCACTCATGCTGAGATGTGTGCTGCTAGGAAGGACTCCTAGGAAAGAATTCTGTAGCCAGAGGGCATGGAATAGGAGAGGCTGGATTTTGCAATGGGATGAGAACAGACTTGAAGAGGTAATAGAGGGAAATATCTGAAGGACAAGGTTAGTCAGACTTTGCTACAACTCAGAATGTCGGTGAGTTGCTAAAATGGATGTAATGATTCGTCTTGAAGATCAGTCCCCCCTCCATCTAGGAACAAAATTATATAATTCCCTTCCCCCTTTTAATTCCAGTTTGTCTAATCTAGTTTTCTTTGACCTTTATTTTAGTTCTGTGCCAAAGAAACATAGCTTGTTTGAGTTTACAAGCCTGTGTTTAGGGAGTTTATTTGATGAAAAGTTAGTACCCCCTTGTGGCAAGTCTCTGGCGAGCTGATGAACATTATGAACATACATTAGCTTAAAACGGGAATTTTGTTTGTCCATGCATGAGAAAAGTGGAAGGGAGTTTATTGTGAATGCAGTAATTGTTTTTCACTATGGCAAAAAATTCCAAACTGAAGCTGCTAAGAGACATAATTGTCCTAAGTGTATTAGGACAATGATTTGTTGATGCTTCCATAGACTCACTAAAACCAAGTAAGATGGTATTAGAGCAAATCAAAGTGCCATTAGTCTCTCAGTTCTGCTTTTGAAGGCCCACATTCATGAGTTTTACAATAATTTTGCCTGCTTCTTTGCATTCTCTCTTTCTATATATTACTTACTGAAGTGCAATAGTAGATACAGATTGAAGACAAGCAGATGTTAAAAGGCTAACAGTAAACTAAACAGTAAACTAACTAAAGTGGTAGTTGTGTTTAACTATCTCCTTCTCAGAGATTTTTTTCTATGAGTCTTTTTTTAATAACAAATACCATCTTTCTTGTCTTTGGACTTCCTAGAGAAGGCCTTGTTGTCTCAGATGGACTTTCTTCTCTTGCAGCCTGGTTAAAGTGAAGAACCTGTGATGATGATAAATGTTCATAAAACAGCTTGTTAAATTTGAAGATAAATGTACTCAAGAGTTATATAAGTATGTTAGCTTTCTATGGTAATTCACCAGTCATGCCTGATGAAGTTTAGTCTATTAAGTTATTAAGGACAAGAGCTTACTCTCAATTTAGTCTCTATAAATTGTATCATGATTGTATAGAATTCTATCATATGTACTGCTTATAAAAGATCAATATTATGGCTGAAAAATTAATTTATTTAGTAAATGTCAATTTATTTGGGGTGAATGTTTGTTTTGTGCTTAGCTGCATGGAATTTACTTTCAGATCACGACCAAACACAACAAAGAGTATAGTGCATTTCAGAATCTTACTGCTGGGACACAAATGGAAAACTCTGCAGTTAATGTGTTGAAGTAAATGTGTATAACCTAGAAGAGTACAAAGACTGAATAATTCTGTAAAAGTGCGCACAAGTGAAGTTATGTTTTCAGTAGTATTATGTCTTTATTATTTGTGGGAAGATTACTTCATTTACTGCCTATGTCACAAGCAAAGGTATTTGTACTGCTTCTGTGCAGGAGAGCTTACTAACTTTGGCATGCAGTATGAGAAAGCAGTTATACTGTTTCCAGAGCCACCTGGGGTCTAAAAGCACTGATAATATCTCCAGCTTTTCTTTTTTGCAGCATGTCTTAGCTCCATATTGATTTTTTTTAATAAAGTTGTCTTTTTATTGCTATTTGAGCACCATATCAGATGGATTATTCTGTTCAAAAGACAATTAAAATGGAAGGTAGTGATCCAAGTTAGACCAGCAGCAGCCTTTAATGTCAGTAACTTCCCTCTGTCACACCACTTGCAATGCTCTAGGAGCCATAAGTGTAAGCTAAATGTTGGGGTGTTGCAGAGCAAGGTGATCTTGGAAATAACATGTGCAGAGCAACATGATCTTGGAAGAACAGTGACCTGCAGGATTGCTGGCAGCATGAGCTGGGTTATTTCCTGTACCAACATTATGTTCTACTGTGTTATTCCTTTCTGTTCCGCATAGGCTGAAGAATAATGCAAGTTTATGTGACAACAACCTGTGAAGTGATATCCTGCTGATTTCAGAGCTTACCTCAGCCATCTGGGTTGCAGTGTCACCTTTTGCACCCAGGTAGACCATGGCCAAGAGCAGTTGCAATACTCCAAGGAGAGAAGAAAATGTTTTGGCCTCTGGAAGTTTCATTCAGCTTTTGTAAAGGTCCAGAGTGAAGCTGTTGGTTGACACCGAGAGAGACTCCATTGATACAGCCTGAGACAAATGAGTGTCAGAGAGAGGTGATAACAGCTTCTTCACTTCCTTTAACAAATACAAAGCTGCTAGTGGGAGATAGCCTTCACCTTCTCAAATAGTGTGAGGGTGTACCCGTAATGGGTAAAATACTTAACAGAGACCAAGTACAGTCAGCTAATAGGTCTCTTTTTAAGACCTGTGCTCTTTTAAGACCTGTACTATTTTTCCCTTCCCCATCACTCCTCCATGTCCTCAGCTTTTTATTTATGCTTCATCAGATGAGCACAATTTTAGCTAGAAATATTTTCACAGACCCAACTTGTTTCAAAACTCCATTTGCTTAAGTTTCAGAATTCTTCAGTTGCGAGGGGGTGAAACATAATCATTTGTCACTGTGCTGCTTTGAGTTTTTTTCTGTTTCTTTAAACTTCATGTGCTATTATTTTATGCTGAAAAATCATGGTGAATTCATATGATTCAGTACATGTATCTTGAAGGCTACTAGAGATCTATATATTTTTATATGTTCTTCGTGTAGGTAAACCCACATTTAGAACCTGCTTACTCTTTTTCAAGTAAACTCTTGTATCTTATGTACAACCCCCAATAGTTTGTGTTCTAAACAACAATTTTTCCCTTTTTTTTTCTGCTTTCTGATCAGAACCTTTTCCACCCTTGTTTTACTTCTTTTTCTAAACATGATTTTACAGGACAAAACTAAAGCAAATGAAAACAAACCAACCACAGGATTAAAACTGATTTTCCACATGTGGATCCAGGTCTTATTAGCACATTTTGTATCAGTCTAATAGTGTTGACAAATATTAGGATAAATTCAAACATTTCTGTTATCTTCACCAGTAAAAGGACTACTAAAACGTGTATTAAAGTCAGTGTAAGACAGCATCAGGTGAAAGGTTAAGCATTAGAAACAACAACAAGCAACTGTACATTTTAATCTATATTCACTCACAATTTACATGCTTAAATCAGAACCTGCTGCCCTCAAAGCCAGCTGCTATGCAGTGTTAGAGATGTCCAAAGACTCTTAAGTTTTGATTTCAAAGCCTCCCATGGCTCCACAACTGCTCTGAAACCTTCTCAGGGGTACCTGAGGTGCATACCCTGCAGCCTAGCTCACACCTAAGTACTTCTAGGACCTTCAAATTAGATCTCTCTTACTGCTGTGCCTGAAAAAGCTTATACTCCCAGAGCACATCTAGGGAACAGGGCTGAACTGAACATTTTTGCCTGAAGAATTTCAAACTGACTTCTCCATCTCCTGTTCGCAGAGAATACCTGAGCTGAATCTGCAATCAAGCTTTTCTCAGACTTGAGAGAGAGAGCATGTCTGTGTTTCTTTGAGGTTCACTGGTTCTATTAGCCATTTCAGTCATCTGGGAAGGAAATGTCTGGATGCCTGTTCCAGTAGTTATTTGATACTAGTGAAGTAGAGGCTTGAACCAATGCACACAATGCTGAGCATCCAAAACACCGTGCTACTGAGTCATGTTGTTTTGTGTGCTCAGTTCCAGGATCAGTAGGAAGATATAGTCTCCTGCAGCTTGTTCGCAGTCCTCTGACCCTAAATTGACTGGTAACCTTCTGACAGGTGAGGAAATTTCCTGCCCTCTCAGGCTACGTAGGTTTTGTCTAAGCTGAGTTTGTATTCTGCCCACTGTGCCCTGGCAGAGGGTTTTCCTAAGGGCTACAGTTTGTGTTAAAAAATGAGCACTCCCTTCCCCTGACTTTTACACCACCATTTAACCACTTAGTTCCAAAGAATTTAACATGAGTTTGCAAGACTTTCAAGTAAAGCTAGTTATTTTGATATGAATATTTACACTACCTGAAATCTTGAGGGAGAGAAGAGTTAGGATCTGTCTTCAGTCAGGATCTGTAGTGGTCTGTGAGGCAATGAATAGTTTTGGAAATGTAGAAGTGTTGCACCTCCCTTTTCTTCTCTACATCCTATCCTTTTACTAATGCACATGTTCCATCATTTATTCCTTTAAACAAATTTGATTAACAATTCTTCCAGGTTTATTCTGCTCTTATTTGTATGAGTTATATTAAAACTGCATTGGTGAATTTCCTTTGCAATCATTATATGTCTTTTCTGCTACATTTATGGTTAGTTAGGAATGGCCTCTGCCCACTAGTATGACACATACAGAGTAAACCAATTACCAGCATGCAGTCATGTGTAAAAAACATTATTATAAAGTGTACAAGCCCATATTTTGAAGTAGAATTACAATTTTGTGCTTATATTGCCTGTAAATCTGACTAGTAAGTATGCCATACAAGGGTTCAGGACATGCCTCCTTTTCATGCATTTGTTTTTAACTGTGTGCAGGTTTTATGCCTGGAATATTCATCTTTTTTTTTTTCTTTATAAATGTATTAGACACTATTATGTTCAGTTATGTATTTAAGAAATGTTTCTGCTATCTATTTGAAACTGCTGTTGTCTATTTTTTAGCTAAATGAGTAAGAGAAGTAAAAAACCCGAACATCAGTTAGTGGTACTACGAGCTACAAAGATTGGCCAAAAATACAGGAAAATGAAGAAAGGGTACCCAAACTGTGTAGACGCTCACTGTGGTATATTCCAGCTGCTGCAAGATCCTGTTAGCAAGAAGTTTCAAAGAGGAGCAAACTGAATGAATAAGAGGTGTTCTTGGTTTTGCGGTGCCAAATGGAAATAGCAAGAGAAAAAGTGAATTTCTGCAACCAGAATGGTAGAGACAAAGTTTCACAGCATCACAACACCTGACCTATTGACCTGAAGGGACTGACCTCTGACAAATGGTCATAAAAAGTCTTCTGATAAACTTAGCATACTGATGAAGCAATTATTTTGGCCTTTTCGAAGCCATCTTTTGTTCCCATCTTGCACAGCATGGATGTGAGGTCTTTCTGTCTGATGACACTCCATAACTGTACTCTGAAAATGGTCCACTCTGAGTGGGCCATTTTGGGTATTTATTGAAGGATCAGTTTATTTCCAGTTACATGCGTAAAAACAAGCACAGTTTAAAATCAGTGCTAGACTAAGTCCAGTTACGGATTTTTACTACTGCAGGAAGTCCCATTCAACTATATCCTACAGGACCACTGGAAGGTGTGCTCTTTGGCATCATCTTCCAAGCAAAGCTGAAACTGGAGTAGCTTGATGACAAAACCAGCCTGTTTGACCCCTTTGCACTTCTCAGCAGCTGGCAGACACCGTCCTTTAGCTCCTCAGAGACCGTTCAGAGGTATTGCTTTGCAGAGCCTTGCGGTGTGGTATAAGTGAGGGATGTACAGAAATTAGCATGGAAGGACCTTTCAATCAGTTTGGCATGGAACTCTTCTCACCTCTTTGAGCAACTTTTGCTCTTTCATGAGGTGCCTTTTCAAACTGGTTTATACCCAATTTAGGAGTTCCCTATTATTACTTATTGTTGAATATACACAGCAGAGAGATAGGATTAACGTGATGTAAGTCTAAGAATTAACCATGCTTACCAACCCTGGTAAGTCTTTGCTGTCCAGGCATTACTCAAGTGGAAGAGGGCTGGTCTTTGCTGCTCCCTAGAAGAAGCTATGTTGCTAGTTGTTACCTTTCAGATTTAAATTTTTTTAAAAATTGAGATTTTATACCTCCTTATGCAAGTGTTTCCTTTTCTGAAGCCTTGCTCTTGCTGTATTCTATCCTGACAATAACTTCTGTGTGGTTTTACTTTTCTGTTTCACATGGCCTTCACTTGTGTGCTTTTCCATACTTAAACAACAAACTTCTTCGTAAAGCTGAGTCAATAACACAAAACTGGGCTGCATCAGGTTAGGTCCTTGGTGACAGACAGCTGAACCCTGACCTGAGGGTTGCAGACAAGGGAGGGCACTAATTGTAGAAGCAGCACTTTGTACAGGGGAGAAGATACAGGTATATTTTTTGGGTGGAGATGTATTTCAAATAGCATACTTTTTGTGGAGGTGAAGTGAGTTGTAATTTTAGGTGGAATTTTGCTGAGAGTAAATGTTTTCACAGAAACTCCCTCCTGTATTCACATCTTGCCTTAGATAATGTTATCTGATGTGTGGTTTAGAGTCCCCACAATGGCTACAAAAACTTTTGCTCTTCCATATGGGCTGCAGGAAAGCACAACTGCTGCCCTCTTAAGCCAATGGAAGAAACCAGTGTTGCCTAGTACAGCATTGCCTGTTCACTGTTTACATGAATAAAGGGATGTTTGGAAGGTGCTCTTCTAGGCTACAGACTCTAGTCAGACTTTCTATTAATTGTGTGTTGTGACAGATATGGTTTAGTAAATGCCTAGAATAACATGTTGAATAACAGTGTTTTGGAGGCTGTTTTGAAGCCTAGTGGAAGTAAGACACTACTGTATTAAGTGCCTCAGTGTTTGTCAATTGGGATAATGTGGTGGTTGACTTGGAATGGCAAGAGTGGAAACATGCTCTAGCCATACTCCTTACAGGATGCTTTAAGAGAACCAGATAAGTCAGTGTCCTGAATAACACAAACACAAGTCCGGGTTAATTTATTGTATTAAATGCAGGTCATGGTAAAATGATGAAGTGAAGCATAAAGCAAAACCTCACTGGTGTTTCTAATCAATGCTATGACTATATTTGCTGAGATGCACTCATAAGTTACTAAAACTGGTCAAAAATGCAGGTAGCAAGGAAACCATGCAGATATTAGCCAGGAAACAAGTATAATTTGGTAAAATTAAGAAGAGGGAGGAGGTTTGAATTCTGATGTTTTAGATTGCGTATCAATAAGAAGTAGCAAAAAAGCATATTGCTCATAGTTTTCTTAGCATTTTTCTGGTTGGAACTCTCAGCAACCTTAAACTAGAAAGTTGAGAAAAATGAGGAAAAATGCAAGATTAGAAGTCAGCAATTAAATGTTAAAGGCTGGAGTTTTTGCCTTCACTGCCTTGTTTTTTCATGAAGCTTCAGGGGCAGGAGAGGAGGAATGTAACTTTTCTATATATGTGTTGTAAGACAGGAGAAGTTAAAGGGTATTTTGAGATTATTCCAGGTTTGTATTTTTTTTTTTTTTTAATTTCCAACAATCTTGTTTTCCTCTCTGGGAGATTCAAGAGGGCAAACTACATTTCCCTTGGAGTAATATTTGGCATAAGGCTGGGTGAAAGCCTGTGTGCACAGAGCTTTTATGCTCCACCTTACTCCCAAATAACAAAGCCAGAAGAGCGGGTATGATGCAAGGGAGCAAAACTCTGCACTCTGTTTTCTGTGGAGGGTTGTCTGATTAGGACAATTAGGAGCAGTAGAGGGGTGGTCTTTGAGGCACAAGGTGGTTTCTGGGTGCTGCCTTACTTTGGAAGGAAGAAAAGAACATACACTTTCAGTACATATGGCTTACATGGTTAAGGTTGAGCTTTTAACACTGCATTACCTATTTTTCTGTTGAACAGTGAACATAGGGTGCTGTCTAGGAGCAACTAATAACTCATTCTAGGGGAGAGCAGAATCTGCCAAGAAGAGGATGCTCTTGGATTTGTTGTGTCTGATGAAGAAGTGGAAAGGGTGGTCAGCCTTAAATTTCAGAACATGGCCAACGGGTGCACTTGTTAGTACTACAGTTGCAGTAGCAGCAGCTGCCTCAGTGCCTTTCTCATCAACTGCAACAAAAGATTGGTGAATAATTTTGGAGATGAGCATATCACCCTTCTCAGCCATTCCACTGAAATCAGCATTGCTGCTGAAGGCACTGTGCATTCCCATGCTGCTCATTTATCGCTGAGTTCGTATCTCTCCTCCAGTGTGAACTTAGGAAGGTACAGATCTACAAGAGTTTCAGTCATCTTCTTGGAATCAGTCCATTCGGACAGCTTCTCATACGTCAGTTTCTCTCTCCAGCTATCATTTAAGAAGAGAAGGAATTTGATGTTTACAAGGGAATAAACAACTTTCTAACAATGAATTAGTCAATTTCATGACAATTTAATGAATGAAACAATCATTAATGGCAAATCTAGCATTTAGCTGAAAGCATGAAATATAGATTGGTTTCTCTGATGATCAGAGGCAAGGTGTGCAAACAAATACCTGAGACTTAATGCTGTAAAGTTTTGAGAACCACTTCTCCAAAATTCCTTGCAAAAGGAAAGACAGAGCACTCGATAGCTGCCATCTCCTAAGGCAGCTCTTTCATAGAATGAGCTAGGTTGCAAAAGACCTTTAAGATCATCAAGTCCAGCATTTACCACAACACTGCCAAGTCCACCACTAACCATGTCATTGTCTTTAAATTCAGTGCTGATGTGAAGGAAATTGCTAGGATATTGCCAGCGTGTAGCAAATGATTTGGTCCAGTTCCATAGAAACAAGTGATAATATTGCAACCTATTTCCTTGGCAATTTTAAAGCAGACTGATTCCAGCAAAATCTTTCACTGCCACTCTCTGTCCTCATTCTTACGTTACCAGGGTTCAGCTCAGATTAAAAGAAGGAGAGCAATGGCAGGTATTCTTGAGTTAATAGAGGCCAAGGATTTTAATGTCCTTGCAATTGTAATAACTACAGTGGCAGATCTCATTATTATAGCAAATCAGTCACATGAAATCCTAGTTTTTCAGGCATCACACGAATGTGTGTGGGGCAAACAGAATGAGAAAAAGATGGGTAGTAAACTTCCAGGTCATGGAGAAGAGGTGTTCTGTTATCTCAGGAGGAAGCCTATGGGTACTTGTACAGTACCTGTTACTTCTGAATGTGCAATGAAAGGAGATTTAAGCCTTACAGATCACGTGGGATTGGGTGTCAGTGATGGGACTGTAAAGAGCTAAGCATCTGGTTATGCACAGTGTTGACTGTTTTCAGTTATTACCAAAACTAAGGGCACTCACTGTGGAGGACCTTTTTGACATACCATCTTGGTAATTAAAAGAATATTTATTCAGCTATTGAGGAGATCAAAGAGCTTTCCTCAGAGTGCAAAGTACAGCTGCCAGCCCTTTTTTTTATGTTATGACTGAGTGGTGATACAAAAATGATGTAGCATACTTTTTTACCTGTTCAAGACCTGTAGTGGCGTCTTTGATGTCATCAGGAAGGAGGATGAACATACTGAGTTCATGTTTCAAGTATGGCAACTCAATCATTTTGATATTCAGTGTTTCCATGATGAGAACTGGAAATGTATTTCTTACGCACATCATCTTCACAGGCTTGGTCTTGTTCTGTGAAGTATTTATTTATAAGTAAGAAATCATTTCTTGAAAGGAAGGATGATGGTGACTCAGTGCAGTGGAGGGAGGGGACATTTTTATAAGCAGCTTTTACAACAGCTATTTGTTATTCATTTCCAAAGCCTTTCTCAACTAGACAATATTTCTTATCTTGGTGTTTGTGCTAGAATATTTTGCTGGGGGCTGAACTGACTGATTTTTCTTTTCTTCCCAAAACATGCACAGCAGCCCACATAAGAGAGTTTAGAAATGTCTGCAGGGATTAGGGGGATGGAGCAGCTATGGGATATAGTCTTGCAACATTGCAGACAGGGAAACAGCTATGGTTAAGAGGATGAGTTTTGTGCACTTCTTCTGTGGCCCCCTCTCTGGCAATACAAGAGCCGTTTGCTCTTTATGTCACAGCCCTTAACAGGAGGTGACACTATTGTCTCAGCAAAAGGGCTCAATAGAGAGGGATATTCCTGGAAAGCAGTCACTTTGCAGGAGTATGTAACCTCTCTTAACATCTGCAGCCCTTCATTCAAAGTAGCAGCCATTGTATACATGCTAATCAGAAAGCAGAAGCTATACACTACATGGAAATTGCAGAGAGCTCTTGTCTTTTGATGAGAATTCATTGACACCTCTTCTAAAATACATCCACTCACATTTCGTCTTGGTTCAACCATACCGCTATTCAGGGTACCCTGTGGCAGCTGTATTGGTGAGGGTATGTGTGGTGCCTAGCTAGGCTGCTCAGCAGAGTCCTGGTACTGCACTCATCTATGACATGGCATGTAGTTCCTCCCTGTGAAGTGTGGAGTCTCAAAATCATGTTTTTACAACCTAGCCCTTTTAGCACTGTTTTTAAAAAAGTCTTAAGTGACTCTAGTGTTTCTGGAAATGGTAGCTGTTACCTGGACCTCATTAACATTTACCTGAGCAGCATCTTAATGTTGCAGTGAGCTGAGCAATAACACATTTGCTGTAACCAGCTTTTTACAGAGAGCCTAGTTACTACAGGGATACCTAAAAGACTTATGAAATGGAAAGATTTCAGCAGTAGCTGTTGTCACCAGCCTGTTTATAGTAAGAAGGTTACTGGAGGAGCTTACCTTGCTCAGTCGGGAAGGGTTGCACAACTGTATTCCCTTCGGGAAATTTCACTCCCATTCTGCCTTGAAGTAAACAGCATTTACTAGGACGAGCTTCGTGGAGGTTGTCACATCTCGTGGACCCAGCAAATTCTTGATTTTGCCTTTTGAAATCAGAAGAGGTTGGTTTTATTCTAGTGTAACACAATGAGGACATGTTTTACTGGCTTTCCTCTCAATTCAGCTCCTTAGTGAAAAAGTCCATGCCTCAATGCTGAACTTCTTAAAATACTCCCCTGACATCAATCAATTAGCTTGTTTAAGTTTCTAAAGCTGTTTGCTGCTTGATTCTCCTGCTAGCTGACAGAGATTCCTTCTCCAGAAAACATCACAGCTTCATGGCAAGCAGCTAGAAGCAGGAAGCCACATACTGTCTCACCAGCTTGTTAACATCAGGTAAAAGAAGGCCAGCACCTCTGGTTGGTGCAGAGTGGTTACAGCTGGGTAGGCATTTCCACCTGCCTTGGAGCACACTGGCAGGCAGAGGTGTTTCTCTCCTCTGCCTTCTCTGCCTGTGATGCATGGGTGCAGCATCAGGGCAGCAGCTGTGCTTGAGGACCAGCTGATGAAGACCACAGCAGAACTCATGGGAGTCTCCCCAGGGAGCTTGCTGAGGTCTGGATTGGGTATCTGAAGCTGCTGAAGCGTGCTTCTCTTTCTCTGTCCTCCCACTGCGTCTCTGCTCTCTGTCTGCATTGCAAGGCATGACCTGGCTGCTGCAGTAGCATGTGGAAAAGCAAGGGCACCTGCCCAAAGCAAATGGCAGGCTGACTTTTAATAAGAGAGGGATAATGTTGGGTTGAGTTCAGCTTACCCTCAGTTTGTTTTTCAACCCAAGTGTTAATTTCCTTTCTGGATTGTTCCATGGCTGTCTTAAAGCTAACATTCTGTGGCTCTGCTTTGTAGTACTTCTTACTGAGCTGTATGTATACCTGAAAAATAAAACACACAATGTGAAAAAAAGTAAGTTCTATAATATACTGGATTTTCCAGTCCCAAAGGGAATTTTTTAGCTCTTGACCTTCTTGATAGATTCTGGGCCTAGAGTACTGCAGGCTTTTAGTTGTTACTCTCTGTTAGACTACAAGTTAACAGTTTAAGAAATAACCAAAGGACAGAATATTCTCTTCTTTTTTTTCCCACTTTCATTTGGAAAAAGGAAGAAGGCTGTGCACATCCCATAGATGTGCTTATTTTAATGCCTCGTTTATAATTGTATATGTTGGGGGTTCCAGTAATAAAGGACATGTTGCATGAAAAGGCATCCCTACCCTATAGCCAAAGGGCAGTGCAATCCTTAAATACCATGAGCAAACCGACTGGTATTTTACAGATAAATATATCACTGGATTCCAGTGCTCCTTAGTTACAGTATTCAGGGGCAGCTTCAAATCTGATCTATTAATGGCAAGCAATTAAAATGAGAAATATTTTTGCACTTTTTCTTCCTTCTGTCTGACACTTAACTTACAGGCAATAACACAAAAGTTTTTCCATGTAAATGCGGTTGGCAGTTTTCAGTGAGTAAGTGCTTCTGGGTTTATTGATGGCAGTCAGGAGCTCTTTGAAGCCAGAGTGGGTATCTTCACCTTGCTTGTACTCAGGATCCTTGGAAAGAGAAACCATACATTTAGAAGTTGCATTTTTTATGAAGTTTTCAAAACACACTGGGTGATGTATGTGAGAGAGGGATTTGGGTTTCACTCTCTTCCTTTCTATTTTTCTAAGTTTACCATCACTGCTATTTGCAGGGCTTTCTTTATGGCTGGATTAACTGATCTGTCATATAGCAAACCTTCCAGACTATCCCAATGACTTGCCTTTCCATGCTTCTCAGAATCTGAGTGAGTGAAAGGAACTGAACCTGAGTCCTGTTGTGAAGTATGTTGGGGTTTGTAATTTAAAGAGGGTGGCAGTCAAGAACATTTAAGACTTCTAAAGCTTTGTTTGGATATTTTGATTCTCAAGTTTCTTTATCTTGGGATTTCAGTTCTGATAGATACCATTTTTCTTCTCTTTGGTCTCCCCCGAAAAGGTCTGGCCACAGAAGAAGAGCCTTCAGATCTTGCTGTTTGAGTGAAATGAAGAACCTGCAAGCAGAGTTTCCGAAGGTGAGAAACAGAAGGAACTGGTGTGACTTAAAGCCAAATGGGGATCAAAGTTGTCTTCTTTTGCTCCCTATGATAATCATTGCTCTACCTGGTGCTTAGGTGACTAATCAAAGGGACGGTGAAGATGTAGTGCACATAAATCCCACAGAGTAAGAATGGGGTAGCACAGTACCCCTTCCACACCATCGACACAGTGCTTCTGTCTGCACGCTGCAAGGCTGAACTCCCTTCCATAGCTGTTGCTCTAAGCAATAGCAGTGTGTTTTACGCAAACCCAAATGCTTCTACCCAAGATAACGGTACTAAGGCATCTGAATGAGAATGTGCTGACACAGAGAAGAGTCCTGGGCAGTGCTGAACATCCCCTTTGAGCCAGCAATATGCCAGGCAGTAAGAAGGACTGGGTCAGAGAATGTGGAGATACCAAAGCAATTCTTGTTTTCCTGGTGGATTGTCAGGCAGTTGTTTAGGAAAGCATAAATCAAGATAGAAATGTGCATCCTGGACAGGGAAGAGGGGGGGGGTGCTGGGATCTGCAACTTCCTGCCAGCTAGGAGCTACTGTAACCAACTCTTTGCTTCTCAAAGGGAATATCCCGTCTGTGACAGAATCATAGAATCACAGGATGAATTAGAAGGTGTAGAATAATTTAGAAGAAGTCAGGTTCAGAGAGCCTCTGTGCTCAGTGTGTGATACCCACAGGACACTTTCTCTTACCATTCACTTGATTCATTCTCTGGTCTGCTTTTGTTCCTTGTCATTGTGGTGGCAATTTTTTCTATCTAGCACTAAATTTTGCAAGCCATTGTAGGAGCCAGGTATCATGTGGGATGTATGCTTCATAGAGCAACCTACCTCTGCCATCTCTATTGCTGTATTGCCTTTTGCACCCAGGTACACCAGAGCCATAGCAGATGATACACTCCAGGGGAAAAGAAAATGTTTTTGCCCTTGTTTGCCTCATTCAGCTTGTTGAAAAGATCAACCGTAAACTTGCCAACTGATGTTGAGACCAGTTCCATTGCTGCAACCTGGAAAGAGGCAAGAGGCAGAATTGTACTATTTGAATGTTTAAAATTACATATGCAGTGCATATTAATGAGAAATGTTACATGTGCAACACGATGCCTTGGCACCCACTAAAACTAATAGCCTAGTTGTATGCTTTATCTTCCACACAGATGCTGATTTCCATCTGTTAGAAGCAGCAATTTCTTTTAGGTTTTTCTGTTATTCAAATATTTTCCTATGATTTTACATATGTCATCTTCTACAGAGCTGCCATTTTCTTTATGTTTCTTTCTGCTTTTGGTTTTCAAAAACATGCAGACTTGTAAGCTGGTTATTTTTCTTCCTTTTTGTCCTTAACTAATAATTTAGCAAAGTAATGTTCCAGGGGAATTTAAATACAATTTTAATACATAGGCTCACAACACGCCTGATTTTCTCACTAGTTCCTCTTTGACCTGTGCAGAACGGAGAGCTGAAACTGGGGAAGAATTTAGGTATAACTCTTGGGCTAATGTGCTTTTTCTGCCCAGCTACCTATTCTGGTATTTGCTTTTAGACTGATAGAGTTTTACTCATGATGTTTACCTACCACCCCTCCTGTACATCCCAGCAATTTTATTTTTCCCAGAAACTGGAAGATTCCTTGAGGTTATGAGTATTTCAGACTTTAAAATATCTGCTCAATAGTGTCTGCCTTATGTTTTCCAGTTAAGAGACCAGAAATGCTGTCATTGATGTTATTGTTGTTGTTAATATTATTATTGAGATTTATATCTATGGAATGGAGCAACAGAAATTATGGGACAATCTCTGACATCTACAGGTATTTATCAAGTATTTGGCTGCAAACCATTGCAAACTGAAGATTTAAATTAGTAAGACAGTAACTGCCCTAAGAAAACTTCACTTCTTATGATGTTATGCCCCAAATTAGCATTTTT
Organism: Melopsittacus undulatus; assembly: GCF_012275295.1. Taxonomy (NCBI): domain Eukaryota; kingdom Metazoa; phylum Chordata; class Aves; order Psittaciformes; family Psittaculidae; genus Melopsittacus; species Melopsittacus undulatus. The sequence continues at coordinate 4,713 of NW_022994404.1, read as the reverse complement.
CCTTAGCCTCAGAGATCTATATTCTCTAAGGGATGACATCTAGACAAATATTAGTGTAGAACAATGCATTATTACTTATACAACCATACGAGCCACAGATTGCTTTTTTAAAAGTATCAGAAAAGTTACTTAAATTGATTTAAATATTTACCTCTGATCCTGTGGGAGATAAGACTTATGTCTTGTCCTCAGTCAGGTTCTGTGTTTGTGTGTTAAGCAAGGAAAAGGGAGGTGCAAGGACTACTTATAGTCCTTGCACCTCCCTTTCCTTCTCTCCTCCATCCAGGTTGTTTCCGCCTAAGCAAAGCTCCTTTTTACCACATCCCCAGAAGACCTTACGTAACTTTGTCCTCTTTGCTGACCTTGTCACTTTTCATGTTTAGACATTTCAAAAGGACAATGGAATTAAGATCTCAGCTCTGTCATTACACCACAATAGTCTATTGACAGGATAGCAGAACAGTTCGACTGTTCCAATGGTCTTCTGGTGGTGCGGACATAACTGAAAATAGCTGGTCTGTTGTTTAAAATAAATGATTAGTGAACAAGTTGCACAACTAGAATGCTTGTTTTTTATTTCTGAATATAAGCAGGTATTGTAGGCCTGATTCTCCTCTGCAGCTTTGTGCAGCTGTGACTCCTAGGTTTCAGATGTGGTACATCAGCATAAAATATCAAGCTTAATGATTGGTTTAGACACAGGGAGTCCAAATTCAGACTGGAGATCATTAAGAACATAGACAGAGGCAAGGCCATGAAGGATCATTCAGGTAAGGGATGGACACCCCACTGATTATGTGGTGATGAAATCTCATTGCAGCCATGGCTGGGAATCATTTGAGAGAAACTCTACAAAGCACTGAGTTAGTGCACAGTACTTGCAGGTAGTGAAGGAGGGCAAGGAGTAAAACAACCCACTGGGAGGGCTTGAGCAAGGATGGAGTGAAAAAATACAATGAGGGCAAACATGACACAGTAGTTGTCACTCTGCAGTCCCAGAAAAGAGACAGGATGCTGGTGGGTGGTGGAAGAAGGAGAAGATGGTGGCAACAACTGTAAGACCCTGGGTGACAGGGGAAGGGTAATGGAGGAAGGGAAGGAAACTGCACTGTGTGCTAAGCATTTTACTGCAAGCCTGATTACAGGAACAGAGTGGGTCAAGTCTTGTAAAAAGTGGCAGAAATCAGTGTTGTGCAAGGCAGTGAAGAAATGACAGAAATTAAACAAATGCTTTATATGATGAGTAAGTCCTCAAGAAATCAGGATAGGAGAAAGGTCAGCTGAATGGTTAGGTAGTGGGAAAGCCCAAGCCCCAAAGTGGGAGGCTCTAAGTCCCAAAAATGTATGCTGAGGATAAGCAAGCTAGTAGCTCTCTTTGCTAGTCAAGGTGCAAGAACGCCAGGCAGGATGAAAAAGGGAGGTGGCAAGGCAGAATGGCTGTTGACAAGATAGAGAAAATCACACATGTTAATTGAAAGAGACATCCAGAGGCCAATTTCCTGCTTGGAGCCTTTCTGGGCAACCTTTTCTAGTGCTGTGCTGCTCACCTGGGGAAAAAGTTGTTCCCTAACGTGCAGCTCACCCTTCAATTGTTGTGGTCATTGCCACTTAGTAATGATCTGGCACTGCCAAGAGGACATTAACTGGCATCTTTGCAACCAGGCTTAAAATAGTTGAAGGAGAGAAAAAAAGTTGACTCACATTTCCATTGTTTTTAATAGCCTATGATTTGGTCTGGGTACATTGTCACATTGTCATGGTTATGCTCCTCCTTGGCCTCCCAGCTGTGGCTTTTCTGTCTTATTCCTGAGGCACATCAGGAAGTGCTTAAGAGGCTTGGCCATGGTAACGTGAAGCCCTTTTATTAGGTGAAGCATGGCATGGCAGAATAGCATCTGAACTCAAAGGGGTCCTGTATCATGTTTCACATCTGAGACAGAGGTAGTGCTATAGAGGTGGTATGGGGATAGAATTAATCACTTGCTTCACAACACTTCTCCTATGCTCTTTCTTATTTGGGAAGCAGAGCTAGAAGGAGCCCTGGAAGCAGCTAGCCACATAAAGAAAATAAAAAGACTCAGTGGCAGTCAGCAGTCCGCTCTCTGTCAGGAAAAGGGAGTCCTGCCGTTCCAAGAAGAGATGTTTATAGTAAGATGCTGTTGCAGTATGCAAGTCCTGTAAAGACCCAGTCCTTTGCTCTCTGTTGTGGATTCAGAGTTAGGAGCATCCCCTCGAAATACGCATGACTGATTAGGACACTCTCTTAGGAGAAAGGCTGTGATGGGAGCAAATAGGTTCTGAAATGTGTTGCGGTTAAGCCCAGTCAGTAACGCAGAACCATGCAGCTAGTTGCTCATTCCTCCCCACCCCCGCCCTCCCCACTACCAGAGGGATGGGGAGGAGAATCAAAAGAATGTAACTCCCATGGGTTGAGATAAGAACAGTCCAGTAACTAAGGTATGACGAAACACTACTGCTGCCATCAATAATAATAATGATAAGGAAATAACAAGGGAAGAGAATACAACCACTCACCACCCACCAACCGATACCCAGCCTGACCTGAGTGGTGATCTAGCCCTTCTGGGTAACTGCCCCCAGTTATACTGGGCATGGCATGCTGTGGTATGGAATACCTCTTTGGCTAGTTTGGGTCAGGTGTCCTCTCTCTGCTTCCTCCCAGCTTCCTGTGCCCCTCCATCACTGGCAGAACATGAATCTTGTCTTTGATCAGGACAAGTGTTACTTAGCAGCAACTAAAAACATTGGTGTTATCAGTACTGCTCTCAGACTGAAAAGTAAAAGACACAGCACTGCACCAGCTACTAAGAAGGAGAAAAATACTTGTTATAGCTGAACCCAGGACAGCATGTAATCTTCCAGAAAGCTCTTAGGGAGTCAGTATTGAAGGCTTAATTGTCTAATTTGATCTTGCCTCAAACTAGTGAAAAAAGTGGCAAAGCAAAATGAGAGGAAAGCAGTGGGGTGCTGGGCTGGCAACATAAATGCATAAAAATTTGCAAAGGAAAATGTTTCAAGACACATGTTTTATTTTCTTCCAGTTCTACAGTGTTGTTCAATATTTTCTGATTGTGGGGAATTCTAATCTGTGGGGCAGAGATTAGAAAGTACATGTGTTAGCCCCATCGTGTGCAAGAAAGAAGCACCATCAGAACACAGGATTTTGCAGGTTTATTTCATTGTCAACTGTGCCAGGCTGCAAAGTGGGTATAAAATTAGAAGAATGTGGTAAGGTAGCTGTCATGGGATGACCAGCTCAGTGAGCTGAAACTAATGGAGATGCAATAGCCTTTCACAGGAATGAGTTTTTCCTGGTTCTTTTCTTCTTACGTACCAAAGCAAGTGTGTTTGGAATTACTGGTTTAGATCAGAACTTGGTATGCTCTGCATTGTGGCAATTCTTGTTCAGAAAGTGCACTGTTCCTTGCACAGTTTGGCTCTTATAGTGTAGTGGTAGCATTTTGGGGTTCTTTGGCTACGAAAATGAGCAAGAGGCACACATTCCAGATTATTTTCCATATGTACTCTCTTCTAACATTGAGAAATTTGTCAACAATACAGGAAAATTAAAAAGTGCACAGACTATGGAGGTGCTCTTCATGGTGTGCAGTTTGTTCATTGTTGTTGCAAGAGTCTGTTTAACAAATGTTGAGTTTCTATGGGGAGAGAATCTTCCCAAGAAGAGGAGACTTTTGGTCTTGTTGTGCCTAATAAAGAAGAGGAAAGGGTGATCTGCCACAAAAATAACAGTAGCACCAAGACTTCGTGATGCCAGTGTTGCTGAACTGGCAGCTGCTGCCTCTGTGCCTTCTTCATTGACTTCCAGATAACACTTGTGAAAAACTTGTGACAAAAACAGATCACCATTTTCTGACATTCCTGTAAAATCAGCCTGACCTTCAATGAAGGCATCTTCTAGCCCCATCCTGCTTAAAGTAGATTTGAGGTCATATTTCTCCTCTAACGTGAACCTGGGCAAATAAACTTCCATTTTCATTTTCTCCATCAGTTCAGGGCTGGTCCATGCAGACAAGTTTTCAAAAGTCAATTCTCTTTCTAGCTGCAGTTAATAAAAGAGAATCAGACAATTAAACTGTGTTCAAACACTTGTTCTTTAAGGGCTATTTCTTCTCTTAAATGGAGACCTTTACAGCTGTTCTAAGAGTGTAAAAAAAAAAGTAGGGAAAGACCAATCTGGAGATCTTTCTGGCTGAAGGAGTATGTTGTTCTACAGCAGGTCAATACAGTATTTTAACTGTTTTCAGTAACTGCCACAGAATATGACAGGGTTAAATAGTTCTAAAACAAAAACACCAGTATCAAGTAACAGTAGGATGGTTGATTTGTGATAGTTTTTCAGTAGTCTGTTCACATTTCTGTATTCCCTACATTTTAGAATTTACTAAAAAGTGTTTTTCATCTACAGAATGCCCACTAATGTGAATAATTTAGTTAGTTATCCAAAGGCAGCATCTGTCTCCTTACAGAAGGTGGCGGTGTCCATACGTATTTGCTCTGGACACCCTGGAAAGTAATGGAGGCTGCCCAGTTTGTGGTTTGGTTGGGATTTTTTTTGGAGTGAAAACATGTTTGTTTGAATGGATACACACAGTGGATCTCAGCAGGGCTGGCTAAATGTCCTCAGTTTTGTTCAGCTGAAAGAGGAGACAGTCTGGTGGAGTCTGTGTTGTT
>NW_022994403.1:0-54757 GCF_012275295.1 Melopsittacus undulatus | reverse complement strand
GTTAGATACGGCCAAAATGGACCTCAAAAGTCCTTAGGTGCGCAAAACTGTGTTGGAAAAGGAAAAAATATGGCTTCAAACGGCTGGCAAGTGGGCAAAAATGTTTAGAAATGCCCAAATTTGCTTTATAAGGGTTAGAGATGAGCAAAAACAGGTTAGAAACTGGAAAACTGTCTTAAAAATGGTTACAGAAGTGGAAACTTGGGGTTAGAAATGGGCAAATATGGCTTCGAAAGAGACAGAGAAGTGCAAAAATGGGTTAGATACGGCCAAAATTGACCTCAAAAGTGTTAGAGGTGCGCAACTAACTGGGTTGGAAAAGGAAAATATGGCTTCAAACTGGGCTGCAAGTAGGGCAAAAATGGTTAGAAATGCCCAAATTTGCTTTAGTAAGGGTTAGAGATGAGCAAAAACAGGTTAGAAACTGGAAAACCTGTCTTAAAAATGGTTACAGGAAGTGGAAACTTGGGTTAGAATGGGCAAATATGGCTTCGAAAGAGACAGAGAAGTGCAAAAAACTGGGTTAGATACGGCCAAAATTGACCTCAAAAGTGTTAGAGGTGCGCAAAACTGGGTTGGAAAAGGAAAAAATATGGCTTCAAACGGGCTGCAAGTAGGCAAAAAATGGTTTAGAAATGCCCAAAATTTGCTTTATAAGGGTTAGAGATGAGCAAAAACAGGTTAGAAACTGGAAAAACTGTCTTAAAAATGGTTACAGAAGTGGAAACTTGGGTTAGAAATGGGCAAATATGGCTTCGAAAGAGACAGAGAAGTGCAAAAATGGGTTAGATACGGCCAAAATTGACCTCAAAAGTCTTAGAGGTGCGCAAAACTGGGTTGGAAAAGGAAAAATATGGCTTCAAACGGGCTGCAAGTAGGCAAAAATGGTTTAGAAATGCCCAAAATTTGCTTTATAAGGGTTAGAGATGAGCAAAAACAGGTTAGAAACTGGAAAACTGTCTTAAAAATGTTACAGAAGTGGAAACTTGGGTTAGAAATGGGCAAATATGGCTTCGAAAGAGACAGAGAAGTGCAAAAATGGGGTTAGATACGGCCAAAATTGACCTCAAAAGTGTTAGAGGTGCGCAAAACTGGGTTGGAAAAGGAAAAATATGGCTTCAAACGGCTGCAAGTGGGCAAAAATGGTTTAGAAATGCCCAAAATTTGCTTTATAAGGGTTAGAGATGAGCAAAAACAGGTTAGAAACTGGAAAACTGTCTTAAAAATGGTTACAGAAGTGGAAACTTGGGTTAGAAATGGGCAAATATGGCTTCGAAAGAGACAGAGAAGTGCAAAAATGGGTTAGATACGGCCAAAATTGACCTCAAAAGTCTTAGAGGTGCGCAAAACTGGGTTGGAAAAGGAAAAATATGGCTTCAAACGGGCTGCAAGTGGGCAAAAAATGGTTTAGAAATGCCCAAAATTTGCTTTATAAGGTTAGAGGATGAGCAAAAACAGGTTAGAAAACTGGAAAACTGTCTTAAAAATGGTTACAGAAGTGGAAACTTGGGTTAGAAATGGGCAAATATGGCTTCGAAAGAGACAGAGAAGTGCAAAAATGGTTAGATACGGCCAAAATTGACCTCAAAAGTGTTAGAGGTGCGCAAAACTGGGTTGGAAAAGGAAAAAATATGGCTTCAAACGGGCTGCAAGTAGGCAAAAATGGTTTAGAAATGCCCAAATTTGCTTTATAAGGTTAGAGATGAGCAAAAACAGGTTAGAAACTGGAAAACTGTCTTAAAATGGTTACAGAAGTAGAAACTTGGTTAGAAATGGGCAAATATGGCTTCGAAAGAGACAGAGAAGTGCAAAAATGGGTTAGATACGGCCAAAATTGACCTCAAAAGTGTTAGAGGGTGCGCAAAACTGGGTTGGAAAAGGAAAAATATGGCTTCAAACGGGCTGCAAGTAGGCAAAAAATGGTTTAGAAATGCCCAAAATTTGCTTTATAAGGGTTAGAGATGAGCAAAAACAGGTTAGAAACTGGAAAACTGTCTTAAAAATGGTTACAGAAGTGGAAACTTGGGTTAGAAATGGGCAAATATGGCTTCGAAAGAGACAGAGAAGTGCAAAAATGGGTTAGATACGGCCAAAATTGTACCTCAAAAGTGTTAGAGGTGCGCAAAAACTGGTTGGAAAAGGAAAAATATGGCTTCAAACGGGCTGCAAGTGGCAAAAATGGTTTAGAAATGCCCAAAAATTTGCTTTATAAGGGTTAGAGATGAGCAAAAACAGGTTAGAAACTGGAAAACTGTCTTAAAAATGGTTACAGAAGTGGAAACTTGGGTTAGAAATGGGCAAATATGGCTTCGAAAGAGACAGAGAAGTGCAAAACTGGGTTAGATACGGCCAAAATTGACCTCAAAAGTGTTAGAGGTGCGCAAAACTGGGTTGGAAAAGGAAAAATAATGGCTTCAAACGGGCTGCAAGTAGGCAAAAATGGTTTAGAAATGCCCAAAATTTGCTTTATAAGGGTTAGAGATGAGCAAAAACAGGTTAGAAACTGGAAAACTGTCCTTAAAAATGGTTACAGAAGTGGAAACTTGGGTTAGAAATGGGCAAATATGGCTTCGAAAGAGACAGAGAAGTGCAAAAATGGGTTAGATACGGCCAAAATTGACCTCAAAAGTGTTAGAGGTGCGCAAAAACTGGGTTGGAAAAGGAAAAAATATGGCTTCAAAACGGGCTGCAAGTAGGCAAAAATGGTTTAGAAATGCCCAAAATTTGCTTTATAAGGGTTAGAGATGAGCAAAAACAGGTTAGAAACTGGAAGACTGTCTTAAAATGGTTACAGAATTGGAAACCTGGGTTAGAAATGGGCAAATATGGCTTCGAAAGAGACAGAGAAGGTGCAAAAATGGGTTAGATACGGCCAAAATTGACCTCAAAAGTGTTAGAGGTGCGCAAAACTGGGTTGGAAAAGGAAAAATATGGCTTCAAACGGGCTGCAAGTGGGCAAAAAATGGTTTAGAAATGCCAAAATTGGCTGAAAAGAGCTACAGGTGATCAAACCTGGGTTAGAAATGGACAAAAACCAGGCTTAAAAATGGTTAAAGAAGTGCAAAACTGGCTTAGAAATGCCCAAGATGAATTGAAGCGGGTTTCAAAATGGCTTAAAGAGTGTTAGAAATACCAAAAATAACCCCAGGAAGTGTTAGAGTTGTGCAAACCTGGGTTGGAAAAAGGAAAAATATGGCTTCAAACTGGTTGCTAGTGGGCAAAACTGGTTTCAAAATAGCCAAAATTGGCTTTATAAGGGTTAGAGATGAGCAAAAACAGGTTAGAAATAGACAAAACAGGGGTAAAAATTGTTAGAGATGTGCAAAAATGGTTTTGAAGCAACCAGAGCCGGTTTAAAAAATGGTTAGAGAAGCGGAACACTGGGCTAGAAATGGCCAAACATGCCTTAACAATGGATAGAGAAGTGCAAAAATGGTTAGATACGGCCAAAATTGACCTCAAAAGTGTTAGAGGTGCGCAAAACTGGGTTGGAAAAGGAAAAATATGGCTTCAAACGGGCTGCAAGTAGGCAAAAATGGTTTAGAAATGCCCAAAATTTGCTTTATAAGGGTTAGAGATGAGCAAAAACAGGTTAGAAACTGGAAAACTGTCTTAAAAATGGTTACAGAAGTGGAAACTTGGGTTAGAAATGGGCAAATATGGCTTCGAAAGAGACAGAGAAGTGCAAAAATGGGTTAGATACGGCCAAAATTGACCTCAAAAGTGTTAGAGGTGCGCAAAACTGGGTTGGAAAAGGAAAAAATATGGCTTCAAACGGGCTGCAAGTAGGCAAAAATGGTTTAGAAACTGGAAAACTGTCTTAAAAATGGTTACAGAAGTGGAAACTTGGGTTAGAAATGGGCAAATATGGCTTCGAAAGAGACAGAGAAGTGCAAAAATGGGTTAGATACGGCCAAAATTGACCTCAAAAGTGTTAGAGGTGCGCAAAACTGGGTTGGAAAAGGAAAAATATGGCTTCAACGGGCTGCAAGTAGGCAAAAATGGTTTAGAAATGCCAAAATTTGCTTTATAAGGGTTAGAGATGAGCAAAAACAGGTTAGAAACTGGAAAACTGTCTTAAAAATGGTTACAGAAGTGGAAACTTGGGTTAGAAATGGGCAAATATGGCTTCGAAAGAGACAGAGAAGTGCAAAAATGGGTTAGATACGGCCAAAATTGACCTCAAAAGTCTTAGAGGTGCGCAAAACTGGGTTGGAAAAGGAAAAATATGGCTTCAAACGGGCTGCAAGTAGGCAAAAATGGTTTAGAAATGCCCAAAATTTGCTTTATAAGGGTTAGAGATGAGCAAAAACAGGTTAGAAACTGGAAAACTGTCTTAAAAATGGTTACAGAAGTGGAAACTTGGGTTAGAAAATGGGCAAATATGGCTTCGAAAGAGACAGAGAAGTGCAAAAATGGGTTAGATACGGCCAAAATTGACCTCAAAAGTGTTAGAGGTGCGCAAAACTGGGTTGGAAAAGGAAAAATATGGCTTCAAACGGGCTGCAAGTAGGCAAAAATGGTTTAGAAATGCCCAAAATTTGCTTTATAAGGGTTAGAGATGAGCAAAAAACAGGTTAGAAAACTGGAAAACTGTCTTAAAAATGGTTACAGAAGTGGAAACTTGGGTTAGAAATGGGCAAATATGGCTTCGAAAGAGACAGAGAAGTGCAAAAATGGGTTAGATACGGCCAAAATTGACCTCAAAAGTGTTAGAGGTGCGCAAAACTGGGTTGGAAAAGGAAAAATATGGCTTCAAACGGGCTGCAAGTAGGCAAAAATGGTTTAGAAATGCCCAAATTTGCTTTATAAGGGTTAGAGATGAGCAAAAACAGGTTAGAAACTGGAAAACTGTCTTAAAAATGGTTACAGAAGTGGAAACTTGGGTTAGAAATGGGCAAATATGGCTTCGAAAGAGACAGAGAAGTGCAAAAATGGGTTAGATACGGCCAAAAATTGACCTCAAAAGTGTTAGAGGTGCGCAAAACTGGGTTGGAAAAGGAAAAATATGGCTTCAAACGGGCTGCAAGTAGGGCAAAAATGGTTTAGAAATGCCCAAAATTTGCTTTATAAGGGTTAGAGATGAGCAAAAACAGGTTAGAAACTGGAAAACTGTCTTAAAAATGGTTACAGAAGTGGAAACTTGGGTTAGAAATGGGCAAATATGGCTTCGAAAGAGACAGAGAAGTGCAAAAAATGGGTTAGATACGGCCAAAATTGACCTCAAAAGTGTTAGAGGTGCGCAAAACTGGGTTGGAAAAGGAAAAATATGGCTTCAAACGGGCTGCAAGTAGGGCAAAAATGGTTTAGAAATGCCCAAAATTTGCTTTATAAGGGTTAGAGATGAGCAAAAACAGGTTAGAAACTGGAAAACTGTCTTAAAAATGGTTACAGAAGTGGAAACTTGGGTTAGAAATGGGCAAATATGGCTTCGAAAGAGACAGAGAAGTGCAAAAATGGGTTAGATACGGCCAAAATTGACCTCAAAAGTGTTAGAGGTGCGCAAAACTGGGTTGGAAAAGGAAAAATATGGCTTCAAACGGGCTGCAAGTGGGCAAAAATGGTTTAGAAATGCCCAAAATTTGCTTTATAAGGGTTAGAGATGAGCAAAAACAGGTTAGAAACTGGAAAACTGTCTTAAAAATGGTTACAGAAGTGGAAACTTGGGTTAGAAATGGGCAAATATGGCTTCGAAAGAGACAGAGAAGTGCAAAAATGGGTTAGATACGGCCAAAATTGACCTCAAAAGTGTTAGAGGTGCGCAAAACTGGGTTGGAAAAGGAAAAATATGGCTTCAAACGGGCTGCAAGTGGGCAAAAATGGTTTAGAAATGCCCAAAATTTGCTTTATAAGGGTTAGAGATGAGCAAAAACAGGTTAGAAACTGGAAAACTGTCTTAAAAATGGTTACAGAAGTGGAAACTTGGGTTAGAAATGGGCAAATATGGCTTCGAAAGAGACAGAGAAGTGCAAAAATGGTTAGATACGGCCAAAATTGACCTCAAAAGTGTTAGAGGTGCGCAAAACTGGGTTGGAAAAGGAAAAAATATGGCTTCAAACGGGCTGCAAGTAGGCAAAAATGGTTTAGAAATGCCCAAAAATTTGCTTTATAAGGGTTAGAGATGAGCAAAAACAGGTTAGAAACTGGAAAACTGTCTTAAAAAATGGTTACAGAAGTGGAAACTTGGGTTAGAAATGGGCAAATATGGCTTCGAAAGAGACAGAGAAGTGCAAAAATGGGTTAGATACGGCCAAAATTGACCTCAAAAGTGTTAGAGGTGCGCAAAACTGGGTTGGAAAAGGAAAAAATATGGCTTCAAACGGGCTGCAAGTGGGCAAAAATGGTTTAGAAATGCCCAAAATTTGCTTTATAAGGGTTAGAGATGAGCAAAAACAGGTTAGAAACTGGAAAACTGTCTTAAAAAATGGTTACAGAAGTGGAAACTTGGGTTAGAAATGGGCAAATATGGCTTCGAAAGAGACAGAGAAGTGCAAAAAATGGGTTAGATACGGCCAAAATTGACCTCAAAAGTGTTAGAGGTGCGCAAAACTGGGTTGGAAAAGGAAAAATATGGCTTCAAACGGGCTGCAAGTGGGCAAAAATGGTTTAGAAATGCCCAAAATTGGCTGATAAGAGCTTAGCAGAGTGAGCAAACATGGGTTAGAAACTGGAAAACTGTCTTAAAAATGGTTACAGAAGTGCAAAACTGGCTTAGAAATGCCCAAAGATAAATTGAAGCGGGTTCAAAATGGCTTAAAGAGTGTTAGAAATACCAAAATAACCCAGAAGTGTTAGAGTTGTGCAAACCTGGGTTGGAAAAGGAAAAATATGGGCTTCAAACGGGTTGCTAGTGGGCAAAACTGGTTTCAAAATAGCCAAATTGGCTTTATAAGGGTTAGAGAGTGAGCAAAAACAGGTTAGAAATAGACAAAAACAGGGTTAAAAATTGTTAGAGATGTGCAAAAATGGTTTTGAAGCAACCAGAGCCGGTTTAAAAATGGTTAGAGAAGCGGAACACTGGGCTAGAAATGCCAAACATGCCTTAACAATGGATAGAGAAGTGCAAAAATGGGTTAGATACGGCCAAATTGCCTCAGAAAGTGTTAGAGGTGCGCAAAACTGGGTTGGAAAGGAAAAATATGGCTTCAAACGGGCTGCAAGTAGGCAAAAATGGTTTAGGAAATGCCCAAATTTGCTTTGTAAGGGTTAGAGATGAGCAAAAACAGGTAGAAACTGGAAAACTGTCTTAAAAATGGTTACAGAAGTGGAAACTTGGGTTAGAAATGGGCAAATATGGCTTCGAAAGAGACAGAGAAGTGCAAAAATGGGTTAGATACGGCCAAAATTGACCTCAAAAGTGTTAGAGGTGCGCAAAACTGGGTTGGAAAAGGAAAAATATGGCTTCAAACGGGCTGCAAGTAGGCAAAAATGGTTTTAGAAATGCCCAAAATTTGCTTTATAAGGGTTAGAGATGAGCAAAAACAGGTTAGAAAACTGGAAAACTGTCTTAAAAATGGTTACAGAAGTGGAAACTTGGGTTAGAAATGGGCAAATATGGCTTCGAAAGAGACAGAGAAGTGCAAAAATGGGTTAGATACGGCCAAAATTGACCTCAAAAGTGTTAGAGGTGCGCAAAACTGGGTTGGAAAGGAAAAATATGGCTTCAAACGGGCTGCAAGTAGGCAAAAATGGTTTAGAAATGCCCAAAATTTGCTTTATAAGGGTTAGAGATGAGCAAAAACAGGTTAGAAACTGGAAAACTGTCTTAAAAATGGTTACAGAAGTGGAAACTTGGGTTAGAAATGGGCAAATATGGCTTCGAAAGAGACAGAGAAGTGCAAAAATGGGTTAGATACGGCCAAAATTGACCTCAAAAGTTTAGAGGGTGCGCAAAACTGGGTTGGAAAAGGAAAATATGGCTTCAAACGGGCTGCAAGTAGGGCAAAAATGGTTTAGAAATGCCCAAAATTTGCTTTATAAGGGTTAGAGATGAGCAAAAACAGGTTAGAAACTGGAAAACTGTCTTAAAAATGGTTACAGAAGTGGAAACTTGGGTTAGAAATGGGCAAATATGGCTTCGAAAGAGACAGAGAAGTGCAAAAATGGGTTAGATACGGCCAAAATTGACCTCAAAAGTCTTAGAGGTGCGCAAAACTGGGTTGGAAAAGGAAAAATATGGCTTCAAAACGGGCTGCAAGTAGGCAAAAATGGTTTAGAAATGCCCAAAATTTGCTTTATAAGGGTTAGAGATGAGCAAAAAACAGGTTAGAAACTGGAAAACTGTCTTAAAAATGGTTACAGAAGTGGAAACTTGGGTTAGAAATGGGCAAATATGGCTTCGAAAGAGACAGAGAAGTGCAAAAATGGGTTAGATACGGCCAAAATTGACTCAAAAGTGTTAGAGGTGCGCAAAACTGGGTTGGAAAAGGAAAAAATATGGCTTCAAACGGGCTGCAAGTAGGCAAAAATGGTTTAGAAATGCCCAAAATTTGCTTTATAAGGGTTAGAGATGAGCAAAAACAGGTTAGAAACTGGAAAACTGTCTTAAAAATGGTTACAGAAGTGGAAACTTGGGGTTAGAAATGGGCAAATATGGCTTCGAAAGAGACAGAGAAGTGCAAAAATGGGTTAGATACGGCCAAATTGACCTCAAAAGTGTTAGAGGTGCGCAAAAACTGGGTTGGAAAAGGAAAAATATGGCTTCAAACGGGCTGCAAGTAGGCAAAAATGGTTTAGAAATGCCCAAAATTTGCTTTATAAGGGTTAGAGATGAGCAAAAACAGGTTAGAAACTGGAAAACTGTCTTAAAAATGGTTACAGAAGTGGAAACTTGGGTTAGAAATGGGCAAATATGGCTTCGAAAGAGACAGAGAAGTGCAAAAATGGGTTAGATACGGCCAAAATTGACCTCAAAAGTGTTAGAGGTGCGCAAAACTGGGTTGGAAAAGGAAAAATATGGCTTCAAACGGGCTGCAAGTGGGCAAAAATGGTTAGAAATGCCCAAAATTTGCTTTATAAGGGTTAGAGATGAGCAAAAACAGGTTAGAAACTGGAAAAACTGTCTTAAAAATGGTTACAGAAGTGGAAACTTGGGTTAGAAATGGGCAAATATGGCTTCGAAAGAGACAGAGAAGTGCAAAAATGGGTTAGATACGGCCAAAATTGACCTCAAAGTGTTAGAGGTGTGCAAAACTGGGTTGGAAAAGGAAAAATATGGCTTCAAAGGGCTGCAAGTAGGCAAAAAATGGTTTAGAAATGCCCAAAATTTGCTTTATAAGGGTTAGAGATGAGCAAAAACAGGTTAGAAACTGGAAAACTGTCTTAAAAATGGTTACAGAAGTGGAAACTTGGGTTAGAAATGGGCAAATATGGCTTCGAAAGAGACAGAGAAGTGCAAAAATGGGTTAGATACGGCCAAAATTGACCTCAAAAGTGTTAGAGGTGCGCAAAACTGGTTGGAAAAGGAAAAAATATGGCTTCAAACGGGCTGCAAGTAGGCAAAAAATGGTTTAGAGAAATGCCCCAAATTTGCTTTATAAGGGTTAGAGATGAGCAAAAAACAGGTTAGAAACTGGAAAACTGTCTTAAAAAATGGTTACAGAAGTGGAAACTTGGGTTAGAAATGGGCAAATATGGCTTCGAAAGAGACAGAGAAGTGCAAAAGTGGGTTAGGTACGGCCAAAATTGACCTCAAAAGTGTTAGAGGTGCGCAAAACTGGGTTGGAAAAGGAAAAATATGGCTTCAAACGGGCTGCAAGTGGGCAAAAATGGTTTAGAAATGCCCAAATTTGCTTTATAAGGGTTAGAGATGAGCAAAAACAGGTTAGAAACTGGAAAACTGTCTTAAAAATGGTTACAGAAGTGGAAACTTGGGTTAGAAATGGGCAAATATGGCTTCGAAAGAGACAGAGAAGTGCAAAAATGGGTTAGATACGGCCAAAATTGACCTCAAAAGTGTTAGAGGTGCGCAAAACTGGGTTGGAAAAGGAAAAAATATGGCTTCAAACGGGCTGCAAGTAGGGCAAAAATGGTTTAGAAATGCCCAAAATTTGCTTTATAAGGGTTAGAGATGAGCAAAAAACAGGTTAGAAACTGGAAAACTGTCTTAAAAATGGTTACAGAAGTGGAAACTTGGGTTAGAAATGGGCAAATATGGCTTCGAAAGAGACAGAGAAGTGCAAAAGTGGGTTAGGTACGGCCAAAATTGACCTCAAAAGTGTTAGAGGTGCGCAAAACTGGGTTGGAAAAGGAAAAAATATGGCTTCAAACGGGCTGCAAGTAGGCAAAAATGGTTTAGAAATGCCCAAAATTTGCTTTATAAGGGTTAGAGATGAGCAAAAACAGGTTAGAAACCTGGAAAAACTGTCTTAAAAATGGTTACAGAAGTGGAAACTTGGGTTAGAAATGGCAAATATGGCTTCGAAAGAGACAGAGAAGTGCAAAAATGGGTTAGATACGGCCAAAATTGACCTCAAAAGTGTTAGAGGTGCGCAAAACTGGGTTGGAAAAGGAAAAATATGGCTTCAAACGGGCTGCAAGTGGCAAAAATGGTTTAGAAATGCCCAAAATTTGCTTTATAAGGGTTAGAGATGAGCAAAAACAGGTTAGAAACTGGAAAACTGTCTTAAAAATGGTTACAGAAGTGGGAACTTGGGTTAGAAATGGGCAAATATGGCTTCGAAAGAGACAGAGAAGTGCAAAAAATGGGTTAGATACGGCCAAAATTGACCTCAAAAGTGTTAGAGGTGCGCAAAACTGGGTTGAAAAGGAAAAAATATGGCTTCAAACGGGCTGCAAGTAGGCAAAAATGGTTTAGAAATGCCCAAAATTTGCTTTATAAGGGTTAGAGATGAGCAAAAAACAGGTAGAAACTGGAAAACTGTCTTAAAAAATGGTTACAGAAGTGGAAACTTGGGTTAGAAATGGGCAAATATGGCTTCGAAAGAGACAGAGAAGTGCAAAAATGGGTTAGATACGGCCAAAATTGACCTCAAAAGTGTTAGAGGTGCGCAAAACTGGGTTGGAAAAGGAAAAATATGGCTTCAAACGGGCTGCAAGTAGGCAAAAAATGGTTTAGAAATGCCCCAAAATTTGCTTTATAAGGGTTAGAGATGAGCAAAAACAGGTAGAAACTGGAAAACTGTCTTAAAAATGGTTACAGAAGTGGAAACTTGGGTTAGAAATGGCAAATATGGCTTCGAAAGAGACAGAGAAGTGCAAAAATGGTTAGATACGGCCAAAATTGACCTCAAAGTGTTAGAGGTGCGCAAAACTGGTGGTTGGAAAAGGAAAAATATGGCTTCAAACGGGCTGCAAGTGGGCAAAAAATTGTTTAGAAATGCCAAGATTGGCTGAAAAGAGCTACAGGTGATCAACCTGGGTTAGAAATGGACACAAACCGGCTTAAAAATGGTTAAAGAAGTGCAAAACTGCTTAGAAATGCCCAAAGATGAATTGAAGGCGGGTTCAAAATGGCTTAAAGAGTGTTTAGAAATACCAAAATAACCCCAGAAGTGTTAGAGTTGTGCAAACCTGGTTGGAAAAGGAAAAATATGGCTTCAAAACGGGTTGCTAGTGGCAAAAACTGGTTTCAAAATAGCCAAAATTGGCTTATAAGGGTTAGAGATGAGCAAAAACAGGTTAGAAATAGACAAAACAGGGTTAAAAATTGTTAGAGATGTGCAAAAATGGTTTGAAGCAACCAGAGCCGGTTTAAAAATGGTTAGAGAAGCGGAACACTGGGCTAGAAATGGCCAAACATGCCTTAACAATGGATAGAGAAGTGCAAAATGGGTTAGATACGGCCAAAATTGCCTCAAAAGTGTTAGAGGTGCGCAAAACTGGGTTGGAAAAAGGAAAAATATGGCTTCAAACGGGCTGTAAGTAGCAAAAATGGTTTAGAAATGCCCCAAATTTGCTTTATAAGGGTTAGAGATGAGCAAAAACAGGTTAGAAACTGGAAAACTGTCTTAAAAATGGTTACAGAAGTGGAAACTTGGGTTAGAAATGGGCAAATATGGCTTCGAAAGAGACAGAGAAGTGCAAAAATGGGTTAGATACGGCCAAAATTGACCTCAAAAGTGTTAGAGGTGCGCAAAACTGGGTTGGAAAAGGAAAAATATGGCTTCAAACGGGCTGCAAGTAGGCAAAAATGGTTTAGAAATGCCCAAAAATTTGCTTTATAAGGGTTAGAGATGAGCAAAAAACAGGTTAGAAACTGGAAAACTGTCTTAAAAATGGTTACAGAAGTGGAAACTTGGGTTAGAAATGGGCAAATATGGCTTCGAAAGAGACAGAGAAGTGCAAAACTGGGTTAGATACGGCCAAAATTGACCTCAAAACTGTTAGAGGTGCGCAAAACTGGGTTGGAAAAGGAAAAATATGGCTTCAAACGGGCTGCAAGTGGGCAAAAATGGTTTAGAAATGCCCAAAAATTTGCTTTATAAGGGTTAGAGATGAGCAAAAACAGGTTAGAAACTGGAAAACTGTCTTAAAAATGGTTACAGAAGTGGAAACTTGGGTTAGAAATGGGCAAATATGCTTCGAAAGTGACAGAGAAGTGCAAAAATGGTTAGATACGGCCCAAAATTGACCTCAAAAGTGTTAGAGGTGCGCAAAACTGGGTGGAAAGGAAAAATATGGCTTCAAAGGGGCTGCAAGTAGGCAAAAAATGGTTTAGAAATGCCCAAAATTTGCTTTATAAGGGTTAGAGATGAGCAAAAAACAGGTTAGAAACTGGAAAACTGTCTTAAAAAATGGTTACAGAAGTGGAAACTTTGGTTAGAAATGGGCAAATATGGCTTCGAAAGAGACAGAGAAGTGCAAAAATGGGTTAGATACGGCCAAAATTGACCTCAAAAGTGTTAGAGGTGCGCAAAACTGGGTTGGAAAAGGAAAAATATGGCTTCAAACGGGCTGCAAGTAGGCAAAAATGGTTTAGAAATGCCCCAAATTTGCTTTATAAGGGTTAGAGATGAGCAAAAACAGGTTAGAAACTGGAAAACTGTCTAAAAATGGTTACAGAAGTGAAACTTGGGTTAGAAATGGGCAAATATGGCTTCGAAGAGACAGAGAAGTGCAAAAGTGGGTTAGGTACGGCCAAAATTGACCTCAAAAAGTGTTAGAGGTGCGCAAAACTGGGTTGGAAAAGGAAAAATATGGCTTCAAACGGGCTGCATGTGGGCAAAAATGGTTTAGAAATGCCCCAAATTTGCTTTATAAGGGTTAGAGATGAGCAAAAACAGGTTAGAAACTGGAAAACTGTCTTAAAAATGGTTACAGAAGTGGAAACTTGGGTTAGAAATGGGCAAATATGGCTTTGAAAGAGACAGAGAAGTGCAAAAATGGGTTAGATACGGCCAAAAATTGACCTCAAAATGTTAGAGGTGCGCAAAACTGGGTTGGAAAAGGAAAAAAATATGGCTTCAAAACGGGCTGCAAGTATGCAAAAATGGTTTAGAAATGCCCAAAATTTGCTTTATAAGGGTTAGAGATGAGCAAAAAACAGGTTAGAAACTGGAAAACTGTCTTAAAAATGGTTACAGAAGTGGAAACTTGGGTTAGAAATGGGCAAATATGGCTTCGAAAGAGACAGAGAAGTGCAAAAGTGGGTTAGGTACGGCCAAAATTGACCTCAAAAGTGTTAGAGGTGCGCAAAACCTGGGTTGGAAAAGGAAAAATATGGCTTCAAACGGGCTGCAAGTAGGCAAAAATGGTTTAGAAATGCCCAACAATTTGCTTTATAAGGGTTAGAGATGAGCAAAAACAGGTTAGAACCTGGAAAACTGTCTTAAAAATGGTTACAGAAGTGGAAACTTGGGTTAGAAATGGGCAAATATGGCTTCGAAAGAGACAGAGAAGTGCAAAAATGGGTTAGATACGGCCAAAATTGACCTCAAAAGTGTTAGAGGTGCGCAAAAACTGGGTTGGAAAAGGGAAAAATATGGCTTCAAACGGGCTTGCAAGTGGGCAAAAATGGTTTAGAAATGCCCAAAATTTGCTTTAATAAGGTTAGAGATGAGCAAAAACAGGTTAGAAACTGGAAAACTGTCTTAAAAATGGTTACAGAAGTGGGAACTTGGGTTAGAAATGGGCAAATATGGCTTCGAAAGAGACAGAGAAGTGCAAAAATGGGTTAGATACGGCCAAACATTGACCTCAAAAGTGTTAGAGGTGCGCAAAAACTGGGTTGGAAAAGGAAAAAATATGGCTTCAAACGGGCCTGCAAGTAGGCAAAAATGGTTTAGAAATGCCCAAAATTTGCTTTATAAGGTTAGAGAATGAGCAAAAACAGGTTAGAAAACTGGAAAAACTGTCTTAAAAAATGGTTACAGAAGTGGAAACTTGGGTTAGAAATGGGCAAATATGCTTCGAAAGAGACAGAGAAGTGCAAAAATGGGTTAGATACGGCCAAAATTGACCTCAAAAAGTGTTAGAGGTGCGCAAAAACTGGGTTGGAAAAGGAAAAAATATGGCTTCAAACGGGCTGCAAGTAGGCAAAAATGGTTTAGAAATGCCCAAAATTTGCTTTATAAGGGTTAGAGATGAGCAAAAACAGGTTAGAAACTGGAAAACTGTCTTAAAAATGGTTACAGAAGTGGAAACTTGGGTTAGAAAATGGGCAAATATGGCTTCGAAAGAGACAGAGAAGTGCAAAAAATGGGTTAGATACGGCCAAATTGACCTCAAAAGTGTTAGAGGTGCGCAAAACTGGTTAGAAAAGGAAAAATATGGCTTCAAACGGGCTGCAAGTGGGCAAAAATGGTTTAGAAATGCCCAAAATTGGCTGAAAAGAGCTACAGGTGATCAAACCTGGGTTAGAAATGGACAAAACCGGCTTAAAAATGGTTAAAGAAGTGCAAAACTGGCTTAGAAATGCCCAAAGATGAATTGAAGCGGGTTCAAATGGCTTAAAGAGTGTTAGAAATACAAAAATAACCCCAGAAGTGTTAGAGTTGTGCCAAACCTGGGTTGGAAAAGGAAAAATATGGCTTCAAACGGGATGCTAGTGGGCAAAAATGGTTTCAAAATAGCCAAAATTGGCTTTATAAGGGTTAGAGATGAGAAAAAACAGTTTAGAAATAGAAAAAACAGGTTAAAAATGTTAGAGATGTGCAAAAATGGTTTTGAAGCAACCAGAGCCGGTTTAAAATGGTTAGAGAAGCGGAAACTGGGCTAGAAATGGCCAAACATGCCTTAACAATGGATAGAGAAGTGCAAAAATGGGTTAGATACGGCCAAAATTGACCTCAAAAGTGTTAGAGGTGCGCAAAACTGGGTTGGAAAAGGAAAAATATGGCTTCAAACGGGCTGCAAGTAGGCAAAAATGGTTTAGAAATGCCCAAATTTGCTTTATAAGGGTTAGAGATGAGCAAAAACAGGTTAGAAACTGGAAAACTGTCTTAAAAATGGTTACAGAAGTGGAAACTTGGGTTAGAAATGGGCAAATATGGCTTCGAAAGAGACAGAGAAGTGCAAAAATGGGTTAGATACGGCCAAAATTGACCTCAAAAGTGTTAGAGGTGCGCAAAACTGGGTTGGAAAAGGAAAAATATGGCTTCAAACGGGCTGCAAGTAGGCAAAAATGGTTTAGAAATGCCCAAAATTTGCTTTATAAGGGTTAGAGATGAGCAAAAACAGGTTAGAAACTGGAAAACTGTCTTAAAAATGGTTACAGAAGTGGAAACTTGGGTTAGAAATGGGCAAATATGGCTTCGAAAGAGACAGAGAAGTGCAAAAATGGGTTAGATACGGCCAAAATTGACCTCAAAAGTGTTAGAGGTGCGCAAAACTGGGTTGGAAAAGGAAAAATATGGCTTCAAACGGGCTGCAAGTAGGCAAAAATGGTTTAGAAATGCCCAAAATTTGCTTTATAAGGGTTAGAGATGAGCAAAAAACAGGTTAGAAACTGGAAAACTGTCTTAAAAATGGTTACAGAAGTGGAAACTTGGGTTAGAAATGGGCAAATATGGCTTCGAAAGAGACAGAGAAGTGCAAAAATGGGTTAGATACGGCCAAAATTGACCTCAAAAGTGTTAGAGGTGCGCAAAACTGGGTTGGAAAAGGAAAAATATGGCTTCAAACGGGCTGCAAGTAGGCAAAAATGGTTTAGAAATGCCCAAAATTTGCTTTATAAGGGTTAGAGATGAGCAAAAACAGGTTAGAAACTGGAAAACTGTCTTAAAAATGGTTACAGAAGTGGAAACTTGGGTTAGAAATGGGCAAATATGGCTTCGAAAGAGACAGAGAAGTGCAAAAATGGGTTAGATACGGCCAAAATTGACCTCAAAAGTGTTAGAGGTGCGCAAAACTGGGTTGGAAAAGGAAAAATATGGCTTCAAACGGGCTGCAAGTGGGCAAAAATGGTTTAGAAATGCCCAAAATTTGCTTTATAAGGGTTAGAGATGAGCAAAAACAGGTTAGAAACTGGAAAACTGTCTTAAAAATGGTTACAGAAGTGGAAACTTGGGTTAGAAATGGGCAAATATGGCTTCGAAAGAGACAGAGAAGTGCAAAAATGGGTTAGATACGAAATCAAAAGTGATAAAGGTGCGCAAAACTGGGTTGGAAAAGGAAAAATATGGCTTCAAACGGGCTGCAAGTGGGCAAAAATGGTTTAGAAATGCCCAAAATTTGCTTTATAAGGGTTAGAGATGAGCAAAAACAGGTTAGAAACTGGAAAACTGTCTTAAAAATGGTTACAGAAGTGGAAACTTGGGTTAGAAATGGGCAAATATGGCTTCGAAAGAGACAGAGAAGTGCAAAAATGGGTTAGATACGGCCAAAATTGACCTCAAAAGTGTTAGAGGTGCGCAAAACTGGGTTGGAAAAGGAAAAATATGGCTTCAAACGGGCTGCAAGTAGGCAAAAATGGTTTAGAAATGCCCAAAATTTGCTTTATAAGGGTTAGAGATGAGCAAAAACAGGTTAGAAACTGGAAAACTGTCTTAAAAATGGTTACAGAAGTGGAAACTTGGGTTAGAAATGGGCAAATATGGCTTCGAAAGAGACAGAGAAGTGCAAAAATGGGTTAGATACGGCCAAAATTGACCTCAAAAGTGTTAGAGGTGCGCAAAACTGGGTTGGAAAAGGAAAAATATGGCTTCAAACGGGCTGCAAGTGGGCAAAAATGGTTTAGAAATGCCCAAAATTTGCTTTATAAGGGTTAGAGATGAGCAAAAACAGGTTAGAAACTGGAAAACTGTCTTAAAAATGGTTACAGAAGTGGAAACTTGGGTTAGAAATGGGCAAATATGGCTTCGAAAGAGACAGAGAAGTGCAAAAATGGGTTAGATACGGCCAAAATTGACCTCAAAAGTGTTAGAGGTGCGCAAAACTGGGTTGGAAAAGGAAAAATATGGCTTCAAACGGGCTGCAAGTGGGCAAAAATGGTTTAGAAATGCCCAAAATTTGCTTTATAAGGGTTAGAGATGAGCAAAAACAGGTTAGAAACTGGAAAACTGTCTTAAAAATGGTTACAGAAGTGGAAACTTGGGTTAGAAATGGGCAAATATGGCTTCGAAAGAGACAGAGAAGTGCAAAAATGGGTTAGATACGGCCAAAATTGACCTCAAAAGTGTTAGAGGTGCGCAAAACTGGGTTGGAAAAGGAAAAATATGGCTTCAAACGGGCTGCAAGTAGGCAAAAATGGTTTAGAAATGCCCAAAATTTGCTTTATAAGGGTTAGAGATGAGCAAAAACAGGTTAGAAACTGGAAAACTGTCTTAAAAATGGTTACAGAAGTGGAAACTTGGGTTAGAAATGGGCAAATATGGCTTCGAAAGAGACAGAGAAGTGCAAAATGGGTTAGCTACGGCCAAAATTGACCTCAAAAGTGTTAGAGGTGCGCAAAACTGGGTTGGAAAAGGAAAAATATGGCTTCAAACGGGCTGCAAGTGGGCAAAAATGGTTTAGAAATGCCCAAAATTTGCTTTATAAGGGTTAGAGATGAGCAAAAACAGGTTAGAAACTGGAAAACTGTCTTAAAAATGGTTACAGAAGTGGAAACTTGGGTTAGAAATGGGCAAATATGGCTTCGAAAGAGACAGAGAAGTGCAAAAATGGGTTAGATACGGCCAAAATTGACCTCAAAAGTGTTAGAGGTGCGCAAAACTGGGTTGGAAAAGGAAAAATATGGCTTCAAACGGGCTGCAAGTGGGCAAAAATGGTTTAGAAATGCCCAAAATTTGCTTTATAAGGGTTAGAGATGAGCAAAAACAGGTTAGAAACTGGAAAACTGTCTTAAAAATGGTTACAGAAGTGGAAACTTGGGTTAGAAATGGGCAAATATGGCTTCGAAAGAGACAGAGAAGTGCAAAAATGGGTTAGATACGGCCAAAATTGACCTCAAAAGTGTTAGAGGTGCGCAAAACTGGGTTGGAAAAGGAAAAATATGGCTTCAAACGGGCTGCAAGTAGGCAAAAATGGTTTAGAAATGCCCAAAATTTGCTTTATAAGGGTTAGAGATGAGCAAAAACAGGTTAGAAACTGGAAAACTGTCTTAAAAATGGTTACAGAAGTGGAAACTTGGGTTAGAAATGGGCAAATATGGCTTCGAAAGAGACAGAGAAGTGCAAAAATGGGTTAGATACGGCCAAAATTGACCTCAAAAGTGTTAGAGGTGCGCAAAACTGGGTTGGAAAAGGAAAAATATGGCTTCAAACGGGCTGCAAGTGGGCAAAAATGGTTTAGAAATGCCCAAAATTTGCTTTATAAGGGTTAGAGATGAGCAAAAACAGGTTAGAAACTGGAAAACTGTCTTAAAAATGGTTACAGAAGTGGAAACTTGGGTTAGAAATGGGCAAATATGGCTTCGAAAGAGACAGAGAAGTGCAAAAATGGGTTAGATACGGCCAAAATTGACCTCAAAAGTGTTAGAGGTGCGCAAAACTGGGTTGGAAAAGGAAAAATATGGCTTCAAACGGGCTGCAAGTGGGCAAAAATGGTTTAGAAATGCCCAAAATTTGCTTTATAAGGGTTAGAGATGAGCAAAAACAGGTTAGAAACTGGAAAACTGTCTTAAAAATGGTTACAGAAGTGGAAACTTGGGTTAGAAATGGGCAAATATGGCTTCGAAAGAGACAGAGAAGTGCAAAAATGGGTTAGATACGGCCAAAATTGACCTCAAAAGTGTTAGAGGTGCGCAAAACTGGGTTGGAAAAGGAAAAATATGGCTTCAAACGGGCTGCAAGTAGGCAAAAATGGTTTAGAAATGCCCAAAATTTGCTTTATAAGGGTTAGAGATGAGCAAAAACAGGTTAGAAACTGGAAAACTGTCTTAAAAATGGTTACAGAAGTGGAAACTTGGGTTAGAAATGGGCAAATATGGCTTCGAAAGAGACAGAGAAGTGCAAAAATGGGTTAGATACGGCCAAAATTGACCTCAAAAGTGTTAGAGGTGCGCAAAACTGGGTTGGAAAAGGAAAAATATGGCTTCAAACGGGCTGCAAGTGGGCAAAAATGGTTTAGAAATGCCCAAAATTTGCTTTATAAGGGTTAGAGATGAGCAAAAACAGGTTAGAAACTGGAAAACTGTCTTAAAAATGGTTACAGAAGTGGAAACTTGGGTTAGAAATGGGCAAATATGGCTTCGAAAGAGACAGAGAAGTGCAAAAATGGGTTAGATACGGCCAAAATTGACCTCAAAAGTGTTAGAGGTGCGCAAAACTGGGTTGGAAAAGGAAAAATATGGCTTCAAACGGGCTGCAAGTGGGCAAAAATGGTTTAGAAATGCCCAAAATTTGCTTTATAAGGGTTAGAGATGAGCAAAAACAGGTTAGAAACTGGAAAACTGTCTTAAAAATGGTTACAGAAGTGGAAACTTGGTTAGAAATGGCAAATATGGCTTCGAAAGAGACAGAGAAGTGCAAAAATGGGTTAGATACGGCCAAAATTGACCTCAAAAGTGTTAGAGGTGCGCAAAACTGGGTTGGAAAAGGAAAAATATGGCTTCAAACGGGCTGCAAGTGGGCAAAAATGGTTTAGAAATGCCCAAAATTTGCTTTATAAGGGTTAGAGATGAGCAAAAACAGGTTAGAACTGGAAAACTGTCTTAAAAATGGTTACAGAAGTGGAAACTTGGGTTAGAAATGGGCAAATATGGCTTCGAAAGAGACAGAGAAGTGCAAAAATGGGTTAGATACGGCCAAAATTGACCTCAAAAGTGTTAGAGGTGCGCAAAACTGGGTTGGAAAAGGAAAAATATGGCTTCAAACGGGCTGCAAGTAGGCAAAAATGGTTTAGAAATGCCCAAAATTTGCTTTATAAGGGTTAGAGATGAGCAAAAACAGGTTAGAAACTGGAAAACTGTCTTAAAAATGGTTACAGAAGTGGAAACTTGGGTTAGAAATGGGCAAATATGGCTTCGAAAGAGACAGAGAAGTGCAAAAATGGGTTAGATACGGCCAAAATTGACCTCAAAAGTGTTAGAGGTGCGCAAAACTGGGTTGGAAAAGGAAAAATATGGCTTCAAACGGGCTGCAAGTGGGCAAAAATGGTTTAGAAATGCCCAAAATTTGCTTTATAAGGGTTAGAGATGAGCAAAAACAGGTTAGAAACTGGAAAACTGTCTTAAAAATGGTTACAGAAGTGGAAACTTGGGTTAGAAATGGGCAAATATGGCTTCGAAAGAGACAGAGAAGTGCAAAAATGGGTTAGATACGGCCAAAATTGACCTCAAAAGTGTTAGAGGTGCGCAAAACTGGGTTGGAAAAGGAAAAATATGGCTTCAAACGGGCTGCAAGTAGGCAAAAATGGTTTAGAAATGCCCAAAATTTGCTTTATAAGGGTTAGAGATGAGCAAAAACAGGTTAGAAACTGGAAAACTGTCTTAAAAATGGTTACAGAAGTGGAAACTTGGGTTAGAAATGGGCAAATATGGCTTCGAAAGAGACAGAGAAGTGCAAAAATGGGTTAGATACGGCCAAAATTGACCTCAAAAGTGTTAGAGGTGCGCAAAACTGGGTTGGAAAAGGAAAAATATGGCTTCAAACGGGCTGCAAGTAGGCAAAAATGGTTTAGAAATGCCCAAAATTTGCTTTATAAGGGTTAGAGATGAGCAAAAACAGGTTAGAAACTGGAAAACTGTCTTAAAAATGGTTACAGAAGTGGAAACTTGGGTTAGAAATGGGCAAATATGGCTTCGAAAGAGACAGAGAAGTGCAAAAATGGGTTAGATACGGCCAAAATTGACCTCAAAAGTGTTAGAGGTGCGCAAAACTGGGTTGGAAAAGGAAAAATATGGCTTCAAACGGGCTGCAAGTGGGCAAAAATGGTTTAGAAATGCCCAAAATTTGCTTTATAAGGGTTAGAGATGAGCAAAAACAGGTTAGAAACTGGAAAACTGTCTTAAAAATGGTTACAGAAGTGGAAACTTGGGTTAGAAATGGGCAAATATGGCTTCGAAAGAGACAGAGAAGTGCAAAAATGGGTTAGATACGGCCAAAATTGACCTCAAAAGTGTTAGAGGTGCGCAAAACTGGGTTGGAAAAGGAAAAATATGGCTTCAAACGGGCTGCAAGTAGGCAAAAATGGTTTAGAAATGCCCAAAATTTGCTTTATAAGGGTTAGAGATGAGCAAAAACAGGTTAGAAACTGGAAAACTGTCTTAAAAATGGTTACAGAAGTGGAAACTTGGGTTAGAAATGGGCAAATATGGCTTCGAAAGAGACAGAGAAGTGCAAAAATGGGTTAGATACGGCCAAAATTGACCTCAAAAGTGTTAGAGGTGCGCAAAACTGGGTTGGAAAAGGAAAAATATGGCTTCAAACGGGCTGCAAGTAGGCAAAAATGGTTTAGAAATGCCCAAAATTTGCTTTATAAGGGTTAGAGATGAGCAAAAACAGGTTAGAAACTGGAAAACTGTCTTAAAAATGGTTACAGAAGTGGAAACTTGGGTTAGAAATGGGCAAATATGGCTTCGAAAGAGACAGAGAAGTGCAAAAATGGGTTAGATACGGCCAAAATTGACCTCAAAAGTGTTAGAGGTGCGCAAAACTGGGTTGGAAAAGGAAAAATATGGCTTCAAACGGGCTGCAAGTGGGCAAAAATGGTTTAGAAATGCCCAAAATTTGCTTTATAAGGGTTAGAGATGAGCAAAAACAGGTTAGAAACTGGAAAACTGTCTTAAAAATGGTTACAGAAGTGGAAACTTGGGTTAGAAATGGGCAAATATGGCTTCGAAAGAGACAGAGAAGTGCAAAAATGGGTTAGATACGGCCAAAATTGACCTCAAAAGTGTTAGAGGTGCGCAAAACTGGGTTGGAAAAGGAAAAATATGGCTTCAAACGGGCTGCAAGTGGGCAAAAATGGTTTAGAAATGCCCAAAATTTGCTTTATAAGGGTTAGAGATGAGCAAAAACAGGTTAGAAACTGGAAAACTGTCTTAAAAATGGTTACAGAAGTGGAAACTTGGGTTAGAAATGGGCAAATATGGCTTCGAAAGAGACAGAGAAGTGCAAAAATGGGTTAGATACGGCCAAAATTGACCTCAAAAGTGTTAGAGGTGCGCAAAACTGGGTTGGAAAAGGAAAAATATGGCTTCAAACGGGCTGCAAGTAGGCAAAAATGGTTTAGAAATGCCCAAAATTTGCTTTATAAGGGTTAGAGATGAGCAAAAACAGGTTAGAAACTGGAAAACTGTCTTAAAAATGGTTACAGAAGTGGAAACTTGGGTTAGAAATGGGCAAATATGGCTTCGAAAGAGACAGAGAAGTGCAAAAATGGGTTAGATACGGCCAAAATTGACCTCAAAAGTGTTAGAGGTGCGCAAAACTGGGTTGGAAAAGGAAAAATATGGCTTCAAACGGGCTGCAAGTAGGCAAAAATGGTTTAGAAATGCCCAAAATTTGCTTTATAAGGGTTAGAGATGAGCAAAAACAGGTTAGAAACTGGAAAACTGTCTTAAAAATGGTTACAGAAGTGGAAACTTGGGTTAGAAATGGGCAAATATGGCTTCGAAAGAGACAGAGAAGTGCAAAAATGGGTTAGATACGGCCAAAATTGACCTCAAAAGTGTTAGAGGTGCGCAAAACTGGGTTGGAAAAGGAAAAATATGGCTTCAAACGGGCTGCAAGTGGGCAAAAATGGTTTAGAAATGCCCAAAATTTGCTTTATAAGGGTTAGAGATGAGCAAAAACAGGTTAGAAACTGGAAAACTGTCTTAAAAATGGTTACAGAAGTGGAAACTTGGGTTAGAAATGGGCAAATATGGCTTCGAAAGAGACAGAGAAGTGCAAAAATGGGTTAGATACGGCCAAAATTGACCTCAAAAGTGTTAGAGGTGCGCAAAACTGGGTTGGAAAAGGAAAAATATGGCTTCAAACGGGCTGCAAGTGGGCAAAAATGGTTTAGAAATGCCCAAAATTTGCTTTATAAGGGTTAGAGATGAGCAAAAACAGGTTAGAAACTGGAAAACTGTCTTAAAAATGGTTACAGAAGTGGAAACTTGGGTTAGAAATGGGCAAATATGGCTTCGAAAGAGACAGAGAAGTGCAAAAATGGGTTAGATACGGCCAAAATTGACCTCAAAAGTGTTAGAGGTGCGCAAAACTGGGTTGGAAAAGGAAAAATATGGCTTCAAACGGGCTGCAAGTGGGCAAAAATGGTTTAGAAATGCCCAAAATTTGCTTTATAAGGGTTAGAGATGAGCAAAAACAGGTTAGAAACTGGAAAACTGTCTTAAAAATGGTTACAGAAGTGGAAACTTGGGTTAGAAATGGGCAAATATGGCTTCGAAAGAGACAGAGAAGTGCAAAAATGGGTTAGATACGGCCAAAATTGACCTCAAAAGTGTTAGAGGTGCGCAAAACTGGGTTGGAAAAGGAAAAATATGGCTTCAAACGGGCTGCAAGTGGGCAAAAATGGTTTAGAAATGCCCAAAATTTGCTTTATAAGGGTTAGAGATGAGCAAAAACAGGTTAGAAACTGGAAAACTGTCTTAAAAATGGTTACAGAAGTGGAAACTTGGGTTAGAAATGGGCAAATATGGCTTCGAAAGAGACAGAGAAGTGCAAAAATGGGTTAGATACGGCCAAAATTGACCTCAAAAGTGTTAGAGGTGCGCAAAACTGGGTTGGAAAAGGAAAAATATGGCTTCAAACGGGCTGCAAGTAGGCAAAAATGGTTTAGAAATGCCCAAAATTTGCTTTATAAGGGTTAGAGATGAGCAAAAACAGGTTAGAAACTGGAAAACTGTCTTAAAAATGGTTACAGAAGTGGAAACTTGGGTTAGAAATGGGCAAATATGGCTTCGAAAGAGACAGAGAAGTGCAAAAATGGGTTAGATACGGCCAAAATTGACCTCAAAAGTGTTAGAGGTGCGCAAAACTGGGTTGGAAAAGGAAAAATATGGCTTCAAACGGGCTGCAAGTAGGCAAAAATGGTTTAGAAATGCCCAAAATTTGCTTTATAAGGGTTAGAGATGAGCAAAAACAGGTTAGAAACTGGAAAACTGTCTTAAAAATGGTTACAGAAGTGGAAACTTGGGTTAGAAATGGGCAAATATGGCTTCGAAAGAGACAGAGAAGTGCAAAAATGGGTTAGATACGGCCAAAATTGACCTCAAAAGTGTTAGAGGTGCGCAAAACTGGGTTGGAAAAGGAAAAATATGGCTTCAAACGGGCTGCAAGTGGCAAAAATGGTTTAGAAATGCCCAAAATTTGCTTTATAAGGGTTAGAGATGAGCAAAAACAGGTTAGAAACTGGAAAACTGTCTTAAAAATGGTTACAGAAGTGGAAACTTGGGTTAGAAATGGGCAAATATGGCTTCGAAAGAGACAGAGAAGTGCAAAAATGGGTTAGATACGGCCAAAATTGACCTCAAAAGTGTTAGAGGTGCGCAAAACTGGGTTGGAAAAGGAAAAATATGGCTTCAAACGGGCTGCAAGTAGGCAAAAATGGTTTAGAAATGCCCAAAATTTGCTTTATAAGGTTAGAGATGAGCAAAAACAGGTTAGAAACTGGAAAACTGTCTTAAAAATGGTTACAGAAGTGGAAACTTGGGTTAGAAATGGGCAAATATGGCTTCGAAAGAGACAGAGAAGTGCAAAAATGGGTTAGATACGGCCAAAATTGACCTCAAAAGTGTTAGAGGTGCGCAAAACTGGGTTGGAAAAGGAAAAATATGGCTTCAAACGGGCTGCAAGTAGGCAAAAATGGTTTAGAAATGCCCAAAATTTGCTTTATAAGGGTTAGAGATGAGCAAAAACAGGTTAGAAACTGGAAAACTGTCTTAAAAATGGTTACAGAAGTGGAAACTTGGGTTAGAAATGGGCAAATATGGCTTCGAAAGAGACAGAGAAGTGCAAAAATGGGTTAGATACGGCCAAAATTGACCTCAAAAGTGTTAGAGGTGCGCAAAACTGGGTTGGAAAAGGAAAAATATGGCTTCAAACGGGCTGCAAGTGGCAAAAATGGTTTAGAAATGCCCAAAATTTGCTTTATAAGGGTTAGAGATGAGCAAAAACAGGTTAGAAACTGGAAAACTGTCTTAAAAATGGTTACAGAAGTGGAAACTTGGGTTAGAAATGGGCAAATATGGCTTCGAAAGAGACAGAGAAGTGCAAAAATGGGTTAGATACGGCCAAAATTGACCTCAAAAGTGTTAGAGGTGCGCAAAACTGGGTTGGAAAAGGAAAAATATGGCTTCAAACGGGCTGCAAGTGGGCAAAAATGGTTTAGAAATGCCCAAAATTTGCTTTATAAGGGTTAGAGATGAGCAAAAACAGGTTAGAAACTGGAAAACTGTCTTAAAAATGGTTACAGAAGTGGAAACTTGGGTTAGAAATGGGCAAATATGGCTTCGAAAGAGACAGAGAAGTGCAAAAATGGGTTAGATACGGCCAAAATTGACCTCAAAAGTGTTAGAGGTGCGCAAAACTGGGTTGGAAAAGGAAAAATATGGCTTCAAACGGGCTGCAAGTAGGCAAAAATGGTTTAGAAATGCCCAAAATTTGCTTTATAAGGGTTAGAGATGAGCAAAAACAGGTTAGAAACTGGAAAACTGTCTTAAAAATGGTTACAGAAGTGGAAACTTGGGTTAGAAATGGGCAAATATGGCTTCGAAAGAGACAGAGAAGTGCAAAAATGGGTTAGATACGGCCAAAATTGACCTCAAAAGTGTTAGAGGTGCGCAAAACTGGGTTGGAAAAGGAAAAATATGGCTTCAAACGGGCTGCAAGTAGGCAAAAATGGTTTAGAAATGCCCAAAATTTGCTTTATAAGGGTTAGAGATGAGCAAAAACAGGTTAGAAACTGGAAAACTGTCTTAAAAATGGTTACAGAAGTGGAAACTTGGGTTAGAAATGGGCAAATATGGCTTCGAAAGAGACAGAGAAGTGCAAAAATGGGTTAGATACGGCCAAAATTGACCTCAAAAGTGTTAGAGGTGCGCAAAACTGGGTTGGAAAAGGAAAAATATGGCTTCAAACGGGCTGCAAGTGGGCAAAAATGGTTTAGAAATGCCCAAAATTTGCTTTATAAGGGTTAGAGATGAGCAAAAACAGGTTAGAAACTGGAAAACTGTCTTAAAAATGGTTACAGAAGTGGAAACTTGGGTTAGAAATGGGCAAATATGGCTTCGAAAGAGACAGAGAAGTGCAAAAATGGGTTAGATACGGCCAAAATTGACCTCAAAAGTGTTAGAGGTGCGCAAAACTGGGTTGGAAAAGGAAAAATATGGCTTCAAACGGGCTGCAAGTAGGCAAAAATGGTTTAGAAATGCCCAAAATTTGCTTTATAAGGGTTAGAGATGAGCAAAAACAGGTTAGAAACTGGAAAACTGTCTTAAAAATGGTTACAGAAGTGGAAACTTGGGTTAGAAATGGGCAAATATGGCTTCGAAAGAGACAGAGAAGTGCAAAAATGGGTTAGATACGGCCAAAATTGACCTCAAAAGTGTTAGAGGTGCGCAAAACTGGGTTGGAAAAGGAAAAATATGGCTTCAAACGGGCTGCAAGTGGGCAAAAATGGTTTAGAAATGCCCAAAATTTGCTTTATAAGGGTTAGAGATGAGCAAAAACAGGTTAGAAACTGGAAAACTGTCTTAAAAATGGTTACAGAAGTGGAAACTTGGGTTAGAAATGGGCAAATATGGCTTCGAAAGAGACAGAGAAGTGCAAAAATGGGTTAGATACGGCCAAAATTGACCTCAAAAGTGTTAGAGGTGCGCAAAACTGGGTTGGAAAAGGAAAAATATGGCTTCAAACGGGCTGCAAGTGGGCAAAAATGGTTTAGAAATGCCCAAAATTTGCTTTATAAGGGTTAGAGATGAGCAAAAACAGGTTAGAAACTGGAAAACTGTCTTAAAAATGGTTACAGAAGTGGAAACTTGGGTTAGAAATGGGCAAATATGGCTTCGAAAGAGACAGAGAAGTGCAAAAATGGGTTAGATACGGCCAAAATTGACCTCAAAAGTGTTAGAGGTGCGCAAAACTGGGTTGGAAAAGGAAAAATATGGCTTCAAACGGGCTGCAAGTAGGCAAAAATGGTTTAGAAATGCCCAAAATTTGCTTTATAAGGGTTAGAGATGAGCAAAAACAGGTTAGAAACTGGAAAACTGTCTTAAAAATGGTTACAGAAGTGGAAACTTGGGTTAGAAATGGGCAAATATGGCTTCGAAAGAGACAGAGAAGTGCAAAAATGGGTTAGATACGGCCAAAATTGACCTCAAAAGTGTTAGAGGTGCGCAAAACTGGGTTGGAAAAGGAAAAATATGGCTTCAAACGGGCTGCAAGTAGGCAAAAATGGTTTAGAAATGCCCAAAATTTGCTTTATAAGGGTTAGAGATGAGCAAAAACAGGTTAGAAACTGGAAAACTGTCTTAAAAATGGTTACAGAAGTGGAAACTTGGGTTAGAAATGGGCAAATATGGCTTCGAAAGAGACAGAGAAGTGCAAAAATGGGTTAGATACGGCCAAAATTGACCTCAAAAGTGTTAGAGGTGCGCAAAACTGGGTTGGAAAAGGAAAAATATGGCTTCAAACGGGCTGCAAGTAGGCAAAAATGGTTTAGAAATGCCCAAAATTTGCTTTATAAGGGTTAGAGATGAGCAAAAACAGGTTAGAAACTGGAAAACTGTCTTAAAAATGGTTACAGAAGTGGAAACTTGGGTTAGAAATGGGCAAATATGGCTTCGAAAGAGACAGAGAAGTGCAAAAATGGGTTAGATACGGCCAAAATTGACCTCAAAAGTGTTAGAGGTGCGCAAAACTGGGTTGGAAAAGGAAAAATATGGCTTCAAACGGGCTGCAAGTAGGCAAAAATGGTTTAGAAATGCCCAAAATTTGCTTTATAAGGGTTAGAGATGAGCAAAAACAGGTTAGAAACTGGAAAACTGTCTTAAAAATGGTTACAGAAGTGGAAACTTGGGTTAGAAATGGGCAAATATGGCTTCGAAAGAGACAGAGAAGTGCAAAAATGGGTTAGATACGGCCAAAATTGACCTCAAAAGTGTTAGAGGTGCGCAAAACTGGGTTGGAAAAGGAAAAATATGGCTTCAAACGGGCTGCAAGTAGGCAAAAATGGTTTAGAAATGCCCAAAATTTGCTTTATAAGGGTTAGAGATGAGCAAAAACAGGTTAGAAACTGGAAAACTGTCTTAAAAATGGTTACAGAAGTGGAAACTTGGGTTAGAAATGGGCAAATATGGCTTCGAAAGAGACAGAGAAGTGCAAAAATGGGTTAGATACGGCCAAAATTGACCTCAAAAGTGTTAGAGGTGCGCAAAACTGGGTTGGAAAAGGAAAAATATGGCTTCAAACGGGCTGCAAGTAGGCAAAAATGGTTTAGAAATGCCCAAAATTTGCTTTATAAGGGTTAGAGATGAGCAAAAACAGGTTAGAAACTGGAAAACTGTCTTAAAAATGGTTACAGAAGTGGAAACTTGGGTTAGAAATGGGCAAATATGGCTTCGAAAGAGACAGAGAAGTGCAAAAATGGGTTAGATACGGCCAAAATTGACCTCAAAAGTGTTAGAGGTGCGCAAAACTGGGTTGGAAAAGGAAAAATATGGCTTCAAACGGGCTGCAAGTAGGCAAAAATGGTTTAGAAATGCCCAAAATTTGCTTTATAAGGGTTAGAGATGAGCAAAAACAGGTTAGAAACTGGAAAACTGTCTTAAAAATGGTTACAGAAGTGGAAACTTGGGTTAGAAATGGGCAAATATGGCTTCGAAAGAGACAGAGAAGTGCAAAAATGGGTTAGATACGGCCAAAATTGACCTCAAAAGTGTTAGAGGTGCGCAAAACTGGGTTGGAAAAGGAAAAATATGGCTTCAAACGGGCTGCAAGTAGGCAAAAATGGTTTAGAAATGCCCAAAATTTGCTTTATAAGGGTTAGAGATGAGCAAAAACAGGTTAGAAACTGGAAAACTGTCTTAAAAATGGTTACAGAAGTGGAAACTTGGGTTAGAAATGGGCAAATATGGCTTCGAAAGAGACAGAGAAGTGCAAAAATGGGTTAGATACGGCCAAAATTGACCTCAAAAGTGTTAGAGGTGCGCAAAACTGGGTTGGAAAAGGAAAAATATGGCTTCAAACGGGCTGCAAGTAGGCAAAAATGGTTTAGAAATGCCCAAAATTTGCTTTATAAGGGTTAGAGATGAGCAAAAACAGGTTAGAAACTGGAAAACTGTCTTAAAAATGGTTACAGAAGTGGAAACTTGGGTTAGAAATGGGCAAATATGGCTTCGAAAGAGACAGAGAAGTGCAAAAATGGGTTAGATACGGCCAAAATTGACCTCAAAAGTGTTAGAGGTGCGCAAAACTGGGTTGGAAAAGGAAAAATATGGCTTCAAACGGGCTGCAAGTAGGCAAAAATGGTTTAGAAATGCCCAAAATTTGCTTTATAAGGGTTAGAGATGAGCAAAAACAGGTTAGAAACTGGAAAACTGTCTTAAAAATGGTTACAGAAGTGGAAACTTGGGTTAGAAATGGGCAAATATGGCTTCGAAAGAGACAGAGAAGTGCAAAAATGGGTTAGATACGGCCAAAATTGACCTCAAAAGTGTTAGAGGTGCGCAAAACTGGGTTGGAAAAGGAAAAATATGGCTTCAAACGGGCTGCAAGTAGGCAAAAATGGTTTAGAAATGCCCAAAATTTGCTTTATAAGGGTTAGAGATGAGCAAAAACA
The DNA here is from genome assembly GCF_012275295.1 of Melopsittacus undulatus. Classification (NCBI taxonomy): domain Eukaryota; kingdom Metazoa; phylum Chordata; class Aves; order Psittaciformes; family Psittaculidae; genus Melopsittacus; species Melopsittacus undulatus. The sequence continues at coordinate 24,631 of NW_022994403.1, read as the reverse complement.
GGTTAGAAACTGGAAAACTGTCTTAAAAATGGTTACAGAAGTGGAAACTTGGGTTAGAAATGGGCAAATATGGCTTCGAAAGAGACAGAGAAGTGCAAAAATGGGTTAGATACGGCCAAAATTGACCTCAAAAGTGTTAGAGGTGCGCAAAACTGGGTTGGAAAAGGAAAAATATGGCTTCAAACGGGCTGCAAGTGGGCAAAAATGGTTTAGAAATGCCCAAAATTTGCTTTATAAGGGTTAGAGATGAGCAAAAACAGGTTAGAAACTGGAAAACTGTCTTAAAAATGGTTACAGAAGTGGAAACTTGGGTTAGAAATGGGCAAATATGGCTTCGAAAGAGACAGAGAAGTGCAAAAATGGGTTAGATACGGCCAAAATTGACCTCAAAAGTGTTAGAGGTGCGCAAAACTGGGTTGGAAAAGGAAAAATATGGCTTCAAACGGGCTGCAAGTAGGCAAAAATGGTTTAGAAATGCCCAAAATTTGCTTTATAAGGGTTAGAGATGAGCAAAAACAGGTTAGAAACTGGAAAACTGTCTTAAAAATGGTTACAGAAGTGGAAACTTGGGTTAGAAATGGGCAAATATGGCTTCGAAAGAGACAGAGAAGTGCAAAAATGGGTTAGATACGGCCAAAATTGACCTCAAAAGTGTTAGAGGTGCGCAAAACTGGGTTGGAAAAGGAAAAATATGGCTTCAAACGGGCTGCAAGTAGGCAAAAATGGTTTAGAAATGCCCAAAATTTGCTTTATAAGGGTTAGAGATGAGCAAAAACAGGTTAGAAACTGGAAAACTGTCTTAAAAATGGTTACAGAAGTGGAAACTTGGGTTAGAAATGGGCAAATATGGCTTCGAAAGAGACAGAGAAGTGCAAAAATGGGTTAGATACGGCCAAAATTGACCTCAAAAGTGTTAGAGGTGCGCAAAACTGGGTTGGAAAAGGAAAAATATGGCTTCAAACGGGCTGCAAGTAGGCAAAAATGGTTTAGAAATGCCCAAAATTTGCTTTATAAGGGTTAGAGATGAGCAAAAACAGGTTAGAAACTGGAAAACTGTCTTAAAAATGGTTACAGAAGTGGAAACTTGGGTTAGAAATGGGCAAATATGGCTTCGAAAGAGACAGAGAAGTGCAAAAATGGGTTAGATACGGCCAAAATTGACCTCAAAAGTGTTAGAGGTGCGCAAAACTGGGTTGGAAAAGGAAAAATATGGCTTCAAACGGGCTGCAAGTAGGCAAAAATGGTTTAGAAATGCCCAAAATTTGCTTTATAAGGGTTAGAGATGAGCAAAAACAGGTTAGAAACTGGAAAACTGTCTTAAAAATGGTTACAGAAGTGGAAACTTGGGTTAGAAATGGGCAAATATGGCTTCGAAAGAGACAGAGAAGTGCAAAAATGGGTTAGATACGGCCAAAATTGACCTCAAAAGTGTTAGAGGTGCGCAAAACTGGGTTGGAAAAGGAAAAATATGGCTTCAAACGGGCTGCAAGTAGGCAAAAATGGTTTAGAAATGCCCAAAATTTGCTTTATAAGGGTTAGAGATGAGCAAAAACAGGTTAGAAACTGGAAAACTGTCTTAAAAATGGTTACAGAAGTGGAAACTTGGGTTAGAAATGGGCAAATATGGCTTCGAAAGAGACAGAGAAGTGCAAAAATGGGTTAGATACGGCCAAAATTGACCTCAAAAGTGTTAGAGGTGCGCAAAACTGGGTTGGAAAAGGAAAAATATGGCTTCAAACGGGCTGCAAGTGGGCAAAAATGGTTTAGAAATGCCCAAAATTTGCTTTATAAGGGTTAGAGATGAGCAAAAACAGGTTAGAAACTGGAAAACTGTCTTAAAAATGGTTACAGAAGTGGAAACTTGGGTTAGAAATGGGCAAATATGGCTTCGAAAGAGACAGAGAAGTGCAAAAATGGGTTAGATACGGCCAAAATTGACCTCAAAAGTGTTAGAGGTGCGCAAAACTGGGTTGGAAAAGGAAAAATATGGCTTCAAACGGGCTGCAAGTAGGCAAAAATGGTTTAGAAATGCCCAAAATTTGCTTTATAAGGGTTAGAGATGAGCAAAAACAGGTTAGAAACTGGAAAACTGTCTTAAAAATGGTTACAGAAGTGGAAACTTGGGTTAGAAATGGGCAAATATGGCTTCGAAAGAGACAGAGAAGTGCAAAAATGGGTTAGATACGGCCAAAATTGACCTCAAAAGTGTTAGAGGTGCGCAAAACTGGGTTGGAAAAGGAAAAATATGGCTTCAAACGGGCTGCAAGGGCAAAAATGGTTTAGAAATGCCCAAAATTTGCTTTATAAGGGTTAGAGATGAGCAAAAACAGGTTAGAAACTGGAAAACTGTCTTAAAAATGGTTACAGAAGTGGAAACTTGGGTTAGAAATGGGCAAATATGGCTTCGAAAGAGACAGAGAAGTGCAAAAATGGGTTAGATACGGCCAAAATTGACCTCAAAAGTGTTAGAGGTGCGCAAAACTGGGTTGGAAAAGGAAAAATATGGCTTCAAACGGGCTGCAAGTAGGCAAAAATGGTTTAGAAATGCCCAAAATTTGCTTTATAAGGGTTAGAGATGAGCAAAAACAGGTTAGAAACTGGAAAACTGTCTTAAAAATGGTTACAGAAGTGGAAACTTGGGTTAGAAATGGGCAAATATGGCTTCGAAAGAGACAGAGAAGTGCAAAAATGGGTTAGATACGGCCAAAATTGACCTCAAAAGTGTTAGAGGTGCGCAAAACTGGGTTGGAAAAGGAAAAATATGGCTTCAAACGGGCTGCAAGTAGGCAAAAATGGTTTAGAAATGCCCAAAATTTGCTTTATAAGGGTTAGAGATGAGCAAAAACAGGTTAGAAACTGGAAAACTGTCTTAAAAATGGTTACAGAAGTGGAAACTTGGGTTAGAAATGGGCAAATATGGCTTCGAAAGAGACAGAGAAGTGCAAAAATGGGTTAGATACGGCCAAAATTGACCTCAAAAGTGTTAGAGGTGCGCAAAACTGGGTTGGAAAAGGAAAAATATGGCTTCAAACGGGCTGCAAGTAGGCAAAAATGGTTTAGAAATGCCCAAAATTTGCTTTATAAGGGTTAGAGATGAGCAAAAACAGGTTAGAAACTGGAAAACTGTCTTAAAAATGGTTACAGAAGTGGAAACTTGGGTTAGAAATGGGCAAATATGGCTTCGAAAGAGACAGAGAAGTGCAAAAATGGGTTAGATACGGCCAAAATTGACCTCAAAAGTGTTAGAGGTGCGCAAAACTGGGTTGGAAAAGGAAAAATATGGCTTCAAACGGGCTGCAAGTAGGCAAAAATGGTTTAGAAATGCCCAAAATTTGCTTTATAAGGGTTAGAGATGAGCAAAAACAGGTTAGAAACTGGAAAACTGTCTTAAAAATGGTTACAGAAGTGGAAACTTGGGTTAGAAATGGGCAAATATGGCTTCGAAAGAGACAGAGAAGTGCAAAAATGGGTTAGATACGGCCAAAATTGACCTCAAAAGTGTTAGAGGTGCGCAAAACTGGGTTGGAAAAGGAAAAATATGGCTTCAAACGGGCTGCAAGTGGGCAAAAATGGTTTAGAAATGCCCAAAATTTGCTTTATAAGGGTTAGAGATGAGCAAAAACAGGTTAGAAACTGGAAAACTGTCTTAAAAATGGTTACAGAAGTGGAAACTTGGGTTAGAAATGGGCAAATATGGCTTCGAAAGAGACAGAGAAGTGCAAAAATGGGTTAGATACGGCCAAAATTGACCTCAAAAGTGTTAGAGGTGCGCAAAACTGGGTTGGAAAAGGAAAAATATGGCTTCAAACGGGCTGCAAGTAGGCAAAAATGGTTTAGAAATGCCCAAAATTTGCTTTATAAGGGTTAGAGATGAGCAAAAACAGGTTAGAAACTGGAAAACTGTCTTAAAAATGGTTACAGAAGTGGAAACTTGGGTTAGAAATGGGCAAATATGGCTTCGAAAGAGACAGAGAAGTGCAAAAATGGGTTAGATACGGCCAAAATTGACCTCAAAAGTGTTAGAGGTGCGCAAAACTGGGTTGGAAAAGGAAAAATATGGCTTCAAACGGGCTGCAAGTAGGCAAAAATGGTTTAGAAATGCCCAAAATTTGCTTTATAAGGGTTAGAGATGAGCAAAAACAGGTTAGAAACTGGAAAACTGTCTTAAAAATGGTTACAGAAGTGGAAACTTGGGTTAGAAATGGGCAAATATGGCTTCGAAAGAGACAGAGAAGTGCAAAAATGGGTTAGATACGGCCAAAATTGACCTCAAAAGTGTTAGAGGTGCGCAAAACTGGGTTGGAAAAGGAAAAATATGGCTTCAAACGGGCTGCAAGTAGGCAAAAATGGTTTAGAAATGCCCAAAATTTGCTTTATAAGGGTTAGAGATGAGCAAAAACAGGTTAGAAACTGGAAAACTGTCTTAAAAATGGTTACAGAAGTGGAAACTTGGGTTAGAAATGGGCAAATATGGCTTCGAAAGAGACAGAGAAGTGCAAAAATGGGTTAGATACGGCCAAAATTGACCTCAAAAGTGTTAGAGGTGCGCAAAACTGGGTTGGAAAAGGAAAAATATGGCTTCAAACGGGCTGCAAGTAGGCAAAAATGGTTTAGAAATGCCCAAAATTTGCTTTATAAGGGTTAGAGATGAGCAAAAACAGGTTAGAAACTGGAAAACTGTCTTAAAAATGGTTACAGAAGTGGAAACTTGGGTTAGAAATGGGCAAATATGGCTTCGAAAGAGACAGAGAAGTGCAAAAATGGGTTAGATACGGCCAAAATTGACCTCAAAAGTGTTAGAGGTGCGCAAAACTGGGTTGGAAAAGGAAAAATATGGCTTCAAACGGGCTGCAAGTAGGCAAAAATGGTTTAGAAATGCCCAAAATTTGCTTTATAAGGGTTAGAGATGAGCAAAAACAGGTTAGAAACTGGAAAACTGTCTTAAAAATGGTTACAGAAGTGGAAACTTGGGTTAGAAATGGGCAAATATGGCTTCGAAAGAGACAGAGAAGTGCAAAAATGGGTTAGATACGGCCAAAATTGACCTCAAAAGTGTTAGAGGTGCGCAAAACTGGGTTGGAAAAGGAAAAATATGGCTTCAAACGGGCTGCAAGTAGGCAAAAATGGTTTAGAAATGCCCAAAATTTGCTTTATAAGGGTTAGAGATGAGCAAAAACAGGTTAGAAACTGGAAAACTGTCTTAAAAATGGTTACAGAAGTGGAAACTTGGGTTAGAAATGGGCAAATATGGCTTCGAAAGAGACAGAGAAGTGCAAAAATGGGTTAGATACGGCCAAAATTGACCTCAAAAGTGTTAGAGGTGCGCAAAACTGGGTTGGAAAAGGAAAAATATGGCTTCAAACGGGCTGCAAGTGGGCAAAAATGGTTTAGAAATGCCCAAAATTTGCTTTATAAGGGTTAGAGATGAGCAAAAACAGGTTAGAAACTGGAAAACTGTCTTAAAAATGGTTACAGAAGTGGAAACTTGGGTTAGAAATGGGCAAATATGGCTTCGAAAGAGACAGAGAAGTGCAAAAATGGGTTAGATACGGCCAAAATTGACCTCAAAAGTGTTAGAGGTGCGCAAAACTGGGTTGGAAAAGGAAAAATATGGCTTCAAACGGGCTGCAAGTAGGCAAAAATGGTTTAGAAATGCCCAAAATTTGCTTTATAAGGGTTAGAGATGAGCAAAAACAGGTTAGAAACTGGAAAACTGTCTTAAAAATGGTTACAGAAGTGGAAACTTGGGTTAGAAATGGGCAAATATGGCTTCGAAAGAGACAGAGAAGTGCAAAAATGGGTTAGATACGGCCAAAATTGACCTCAAAAGTGTTAGAGGTGCGCAAAACTGGGTTGGAAAAGGAAAAATATGGCTTCAAACGGGCTGCAAGTGGGCAAAAATGGTTTAGAAATGCCCAAAATTTGCTTTATAAGGGTTAGAGATGAGCAAAAACAGGTTAGAAACTGGAAAACTGTCTTAAAAATGGTTACAGAAGTGGAAACTTGGGTTAGAAATGGGCAAATATGGCTTCGAAAGAGACAGAGAAGTGCAAAAATGGGTTAGATACGGCCAAAATTGACCTCAAAAGTGTTAGAGGTGCGCAAAACTGGGTTGGAAAAGGAAAAATATGGCTTCAAACGGGCTGCAAGTGGGCAAAAATGGTTTAGAAATGCCCAAAATTTGCTTTATAAGGGTTAGAGATGAGCAAAAACAGGTTAGAAACTGGAAAACTGTCTTAAAAATGGTTACAGAAGTGGAAACTTGGGTTAGAAATGGGCAAATATGGCTTCGAAAGAGACAGAGAAGTGCAAAAATGGGTTAGATACGGCCAAAATTGACCTCAAAAGTGTTAGAGGTGCGCAAAACTGGGTTGGAAAAGGAAAAATATGGCTTCAAACGGGCTGCAAGTAGGCAAAAATGGTTTAGAAATGCCCAAAATTTGCTTTATAAGGGTTAGAGATGAGCAAAAACAGGTTAGAAACTGGAAAACTGTCTTAAAAATGGTTACAGAAGTGGAAACTTGGGTTAGAAATGGGCAAATATGGCTTCGAAAGAGACAGAGAAGTGCAAAAATGGGTTAGATACGGCCAAAATTGACCTCAAAAGTGTTAGAGGTGCGCAAAACTGGGTTGGAAAAGGAAAAATATGGCTTCAAACGGGCTGCAAGTAGGCAAAAATGGTTTAGAAATGCCCAAAATTTGCTTTATAAGGGTTAGAGATGAGCAAAAACAGGTTAGAAACTGGAAAACTGTCTTAAAAATGGTTACAGAAGTGGAAACTTGGGTTAGAAATGGGCAAATATGGCTTCGAAAGAGACAGAGAAGTGCAAAAATGGGTTAGATACGGCCAAAATTGACCTCAAAAGTGTTAGAGGTGCGCAAAACTGGGTTGGAAAAGGAAAAATATGGCTTCAAACGGGCTGCAAGTAGGCAAAAATGGTTTAGAAATGCCCAAAATTTGCTTTATAAGGGTTAGAGATGAGCAAAAACAGGTTAGAAACTGGAAAACTGTCTTAAAAATGGTTACAGAAGTGGAAACTTGGGTTAGAAATGGGCAAATATGGCTTCGAAAGAGACAGAGAAGTGCAAAAATGGGTTAGATACGGCCAAAATTGACCTCAAAAGTGTTAGAGGTGCGCAAAACTGGGTTGGAAAAGGAAAAATATGGCTTCAAACGGGCTGCAAGTAGGCAAAAATGGTTTAGAAATGCCCAAAATTTGCTTTATAAGGGTTAGAGATGAGCAAAAACAGGTTAGAAACTGGAAAACTGTCTTAAAAATGGTTACAGAAGTGGAAACTTGGGTTAGAAATGGGCAAATATGGCTTCGAAAGAGACAGAGAAGTGCAAAAATGGGTTAGATACGGCCAAAATTGACCTCAAAAGTGTTAGAGGTGCGCAAAACTGGGTTGGAAAAGGAAAAATATGGCTTCAAACGGGCTGCAAGTGGGCAAAAATGGTTTAGAAATGCCCAAAATTTGCTTTATAAGGGTTAGAGATGAGCAAAAACAGGTTAGAAACTGGAAAACTGTCTTAAAAATGGTTACAGAAGTGGAAACTTGGGTTAGAAATGGGCAAATATGGCTTCGAAAGAGACAGAGAAGTGCAAAAATGGGTTAGATACGGCCAAAATTGACCTCAAAAGTGTTAGAGGTGCGCAAAACTGGGTTGGAAAAGGAAAAATATGGCTTCAAACGGGCTGCAAGTAGGCAAAAATGGTTTAGAAATGCCCAAAATTTGCTTTATAAGGGTTAGAGATGAGCAAAAACAGGTTAGAAACTGGAAAACTGTCTTAAAAATGGTTACAGAAGTGGAAACTTGGGTTAGAAATGGGCAAATATGGCTTCGAAAGAGACAGAGAAGTGCAAAAATGGGTTAGATACGGCCAAAATTGACCTCAAAAGTGTTAGAGGTGCGCAAAACTGGGTTGGAAAAGGAAAAATATGGCTTCAAACGGGCTGCAAGTGGGCAAAAATGGTTTAGAAATGCCCAAAATTTGCTTTATAAGGGTTAGAGATGAGCAAAAACAGGTTAGAAACTGGAAAACTGTCTTAAAAATGGTTACAGAAGTGGAAACTTGGGTTAGAAATGGGCAAATATGGCTTCGAAAGAGACAGAGAAGTGCAAAAATGGGTTAGATACGGCCAAAATTGACCTCAAAAGTGTTAGAGGTGCGCAAAACTGGGTTGGAAAAGGAAAAATATGGCTTCAAACGGGCTGCAAGTAGGCAAAAATGGTTTAGAAATGCCCAAAATTTGCTTTATAAGGGTTAGAGATGAGCAAAAACAGGTTAGAAACTGGAAAACTGTCTTAAAAATGGTTACAGAAGTGGAAACTTGGGTTAGAAATGGGCAAATATGGCTTCGAAAGAGACAGAGAAGTGCAAAAATGGGTTAGATACGGCCAAAATTGACCTCAAAAGTGTTAGAGGTGCGCAAAACTGGGTTGGAAAAGGAAAAATATGGCTTCAAACGGGCTGCAAGTAGGCAAAAATGGTTTAGAAATGCCCAAAATTTGCTTTATAAGGGTTAGAGATGAGCAAAAACAGGTTAGAAACTGGAAAACTGTCTTAAAAATGGTTACAGAAGTGGAAACTTGGGTTAGAAATGGGCAAATATGGCTTCGAAAGAGACAGAGAAGTGCAAAAATGGGTTAGATACGGCCAAAATTGACCTCAAAAGTGTTAGAGGTGCGCAAAACTGGGTTGGAAAAGGAAAAATATGGCTTCAAACGGGCTGCAAGTGGGCAAAAATGGTTTAGAAATGCCCAAAATTTGCTTTATAAGGGTTAGAGATGAGCAAAAACAGGTTAGAAACTGGAAAACTGTCTTAAAAATGGTTACAGAAGTGGAAACTTGGGTTAGAAATGGGCAAATATGGCTTCGAAAGAGACAGAGAAGTGCAAAAATGGGTTAGATACGGCCAAAATTGACCTCAAAAGTGTTAGAGGTGCGCAAAACTGGGTTGGAAAAGGAAAAATATGGCTTCAAACGGGCTGCAAGTAGGCAAAAATGGTTTAGAAATGCCCAAAATTTGCTTTATAAGGGTTAGAGATGAGCAAAAACAGGTTAGAAACTGGAAAACTGTCTTAAAAATGGTTACAGAAGTGGAAACTTGGGTTAGAAATGGGCAAATATGGCTTCGAAAGAGACAGAGAAGTGCAAAAATGGGTTAGATACGGCCAAAATTGACCTCAAAAGTGTTAGAGGTGCGCAAAACTGGGTTGGAAAAGGAAAAATATGGCTTCAAACGGGCTGCAAGTAGGCAAAAATGGTTTAGAAATGCCCAAAATTTGCTTTATAAGGGTTAGAGATGAGCAAAAACAGGTTAGAAACTGGAAAACTGTCTTAAAAATGGTTACAGAAGTGGAAACTTGGGTTAGAAATGGGCAAATATGGCTTCGAAAGAGACAGAGAAGTGCAAAAATGGGTTAGATACGGCCAAAATTGACCTCAAAAGTGTTAGAGGTGCGCAAAACTGGGTTGGAAAAGGAAAAATATGGCTTCAAACGGGCTGCAAGTGGGCAAAAATGGTTTAGAAATGCCCAAAATTTGCTTTATAAGGGTTAGAGATGAGCAAAAACAGGTTAGAAACTGGAAAACTGTCTTAAAAATGGTTACAGAAGTGGAAACTTGGGTTAGAAATGGGCAAATATGGCTTCGAAAGAGACAGAGAAGTGCAAAAATGGGTTAGATACGGCCAAAATTGACCTCAAAAGTGTTAGAGGTGCGCAAAACTGGGTTGGAAAAGGAAAAATATGGCTTCAAACGGGCTGCAAGTAGGCAAAAATGGTTTAGAAATGCCCAAAATTTGCTTTATAAGGGTTAGAGATGAGCAAAAACAGGTTAGAAACTGGAAAACTGTCTTAAAAATGGTTACAGAAGTGGAAACTTGGGTTAGAAATGGGCAAATATGGCTTCGAAAGAGACAGAGAAGTGCAAAAATGGGTTAGATACGGCCAAAATTGACCTCAAAAGTGTTAGAGGTGCGCAAAACTGGGTTGGAAAAGGAAAAATATGGCTTCAAACGGGCTGCAAGTAGGCAAAAATGGTTTAGAAATGCCCAAAATTTGCTTTATAAGGGTTAGAGATGAGCAAAAACAGGTTAGAAACTGGAAAACTGTCTTAAAAATGGTTACAGAAGTGGAAACTTGGGTTAGAAATGGGCAAATATGGCTTCGAAAGAGACAGAGAAGTGCAAAAATGGGTTAGATACGGCCAAAATTGACCTCAAAAGTGTTAGAGGTGCGCAAAACTGGGTTGGAAAAGGAAAAATATGGCTTCAAACGGGCTGCAAGTGGGCAAAAATGGTTTAGAAATGCCCAAAATTTGCTTTATAAGGGTTAGAGATGAGCAAAAACAGGTTAGAAACTGGAAAACTGTCTTAAAAATGGTTACAGAAGTGGAAACTTGGGTTAGAAATGGGCAAATATGGCTTCGAAAGAGACAGAGAAGTGCAAAAATGGGTTAGATACGGCCAAAATTGACCTCAAAAGTGTTAGAGGTGCGCAAAACTGGGTTGGAAAAGGAAAAATATGGCTTCAAACGGGCTGCAAGTAGGCAAAAATGGTTTAGAAATGCCCAAAATTTGCTTTATAAGGGTTAGAGATGAGCAAAAACAGGTTAGAAACTGGAAAACTGTCTTAAAAATGGTTACAGAAGTGGAAACTTGGGTTAGAAATGGGCAAATATGGCTTCGAAAGAGACAGAGAAGTGCAAAAATGGGTTAGATACGGCCAAAATTGACCTCAAAAGTGTTAGAGGTGCGCAAAACTGGGTTGGAAAAGGAAAAATATGGCTTCAAACGGGCTGCAAGTAGGCAAAAATGGTTTAGAAATGCCCAAAATTTGCTTTATAAGGGTTAGAGATGAGCAAAAACAGGTTAGAAACTGGAAAACTGTCTTAAAAATGGTTACAGAAGTGGAAACTTGGGTTAGAAATGGGCAAATATGGCTTCGAAAGAGACAGAGAAGTGCAAAAATGGGTTAGATACGGCCAAAATTGACCTCAAAAGTGTTAGAGGTGCGCAAAACTGGGTTGGAAAAGGAAAAATATGGCTTCAAACGGGCTGCAAGTGGGCAAAAATGGTTTAGAAATGCCCAAAATTTGCTTTATAAGGGTTAGAGATGAGCAAAAACAGGTTAGAAACTGGAAAACTGTCTTAAAAATGGTTACAGAAGTGGAAACTTGGGTTAGAAATGGGCAAATATGGCTTCGAAAGAGACAGAGAAGTGCAAAAATGGGTTAGATACGGCCAAAATTGACCTCAAAAGTGTTAGAGGTGCGCAAAACTGGGTTGGAAAAGGAAAAATATGGCTTCAAACGGGCTGCAAGTAGGCAAAAATGGTTTAGAAATGCCCAAAATTTGCTTTATAAGGGTTAGAGATGAGCAAAAACAGGTTAGAAACTGGAAAACTGTCTTAAAAATGGTTACAGAAGTGGAAACTTGGGTTAGAAATGGGCAAATATGGCTTCGAAAGAGACAGAGAAGTGCAAAAATGGGTTAGATACGGCCAAAATTGACCTCAAAAGTGTTAGAGGTGCGCAAAACTGGGTTGGAAAAGGAAAAATATGGCTTCAAACGGGCTGCAAGTAGGCAAAAATGGTTTAGAAATGCCCAAAATTTGCTTTATAAGGGTTAGAGATGAGCAAAAACAGGTTAGAAACTGGAAAACTGTCTTAAAAATGGTTACAGAAGTGGAAACTTGGGTTAGAAATGGGCAAATATGGCTTCGAAAGAGACAGAGAAGTGCAAAAATGGGTTAGATACGGCCAAAATTGACCTCAAAAGTGTTAGAGGTGCGCAAAACTGGGTTGGAAAAGGAAAAATATGGCTTCAAACGGGCTGCAAGTAGGCAAAAATGGTTTAGAAATGCCCAAAATTTGCTTTATAAGGGTTAGAGATGAGCAAAAACAGGTTAGAAACTGGAAAACTGTCTTAAAAATGGTTACAGAAGTGGAAACTTGGGTTAGAAATGGGCAAATATGGCTTCGAAAGAGACAGAGAAGTGCAAAAATGGGTTAGATACGGCCAAAATTGACCTCAAAAGTGTTAGAGGTGCGCAAAACTGGGTTGGAAAAGGAAAAATATGGCTTCAAACGGGCTGCAAGTAGGCAAAAATGGTTTAGAAATGCCCAAAATTTGCTTTATAAGGGTTAGAGATGAGCAAAAACAGGTTAGAAACTGGAAAACTGTCTTAAAAATGGTTACAGAAGTGGAAACTTGGGTTAGAAATGGGCAAATATGGCTTCGAAAGAGACAGAGAAGTGCAAAAATGGGTTAGATACGGCCAAAATTGACCTCAAAAGTGTTAGAGGTGCGCAAAACTGGGTTGGAAAAGGAAAAATATGGCTTCAAACGGGCTGCAAGTAGGCAAAAATGGTTTAGAAATGCCCAAAATTTGCTTTATAAGGGTTAGAGATGAGCAAAAACAGGTTAGAAACTGGAAAACTGTCTTAAAAATGGTTACAGAAGTGGAAACTTGGGTTAGAAATGGGCAAATATGGCTTCGAAAGAGACAGAGAAGTGCAAAAATGGGTTAGATACGGCCAAAATTGACCTCAAAAGTGTTAGAGGTGCGCAAAACTGGGTTGGAAAAGGAAAAATATGGCTTCAAACGGGCTGCAAGTGGGCAAAAATGGTTTAGAAATGCCCAAAATTTGCTTTATAAGGGTTAGAGATGAGCAAAAACAGGTTAGAAACTGGAAAACTGTCTTAAAAATGGTTACAGAAGTGGAAACTTGGGTTAGAAATGGGCAAATATGGCTTCGAAAGAGACAGAGAAGTGCAAAAATGGGTTAGATACGGCCAAAATTGACCTCAAAAGTGTTAGAGGTGCGCAAAACTGGGTTGGAAAAGGAAAAATATGGCTTCAAACGGGCTGCAAGTAGGCAAAAATGGTTTAGAAATGCCCAAAATTTGCTTTATAAGGGTTAGAGATGAGCAAAAACAGGTTAGAAACTGGAAAACTGTCTTAAAAATGGTTACAGAAGTGGAAACTTGGGTTAGAAATGGGCAAATATGGCTTCGAAAGAGACAGAGAAGTGCAAAAATGGGTTAGATACGGCCAAAATTGACCTCAAAAGTGTTAGAGGTGCGCAAAACTGGGTTGGAAAAGGAAAAATATGGCTTCAAACGGGCTGCAAGTAGGCAAAAATGGTTTAGAAATGCCCAAAATTTGCTTTATAAGGGTTAGAGATGAGCAAAAACAGGTTAGAAACTGGAAAACTGTCTTAAAAATGGTTACAGAAGTGGAAACTTGGGTTAGAAATGGGCAAATATGGCTTCGAAAGAGACAGAGAAGTGCAAAAATGGGTTAGATACGGCCAAAATTGACCTCAAAAGTGTTAGAGGTGCGCAAAACTGGGTTGGAAAAGGAAAAATATGGCTTCAAACGGGCTGCAAGTAGGCAAAAATGGTTTAGAAATGCCCAAAATTTGCTTTATAAGGGTTAGAGATGAGCAAAAACAGGTTAGAAACTGGAAAACTGTCTTAAAAATGGTTACAGAAGTGGAAACTTGGGTTAGAAATGGGCAAATATGGCTTCGAAAGAGACAGAGAAGTGCAAAAATGGGTTAGATACGGCCAAAATTGACCTCAAAAGTGTTAGAGGTGCGCAAAACTGGGTTGGAAAAGGAAAAATATGGCTTCAAACGGGCTGCAAGTGGGCAAAAATGGTTTAGAAATGCCCAAAATTTGCTTTATAAGGGTTAGAGATGAGCAAAAACAGGTTAGAAACTGGAAAACTGTCTTAAAAATGGTTACAGAAGTGGAAACTTGGGTTAGAAATGGGCAAATATGGCTTCGAAAGAGACAGAGAAGTGCAAAAATGGGTTAGATACGGCCAAAATTGACCTCAAAAGTGTTAGAGGTGCGCAAAACTGGGTTGGAAAAGGAAAAATATGGCTTCAAACGGGCTGCAAGTAGGCAAAAATGGTTTAGAAATGCCCAAAATTTGCTTTATAAGGGTTAGAGATGAGCAAAAACAGGTTAGAAACTGGAAAACTGTCTTAAAAATGGTTACAGAAGTGGAAACTTGGGTTAGAAATGGGCAAATATGGCTTCGAAAGAGACAGAGAAGTGCAAAAATGGGTTAGATACGGCCAAAATTGACCTCAAAAGTGTTAGAGGTGCGCAAAACTGGGTTGGAAAAGGAAAAATATGGCTTCAAACGGGCTGCAAGTGGGCAAAAATGGTTTAGAAATGCCCAAAATTTGCTTTATAAGGGTTAGAGATGAGCAAAAACAGGTTAGAAACTGGAAAACTGTCTTAAAAATGGTTACAGAAGTGGAAACTTGGGTTAGAAATGGGCAAATATGGCTTCGAAAGAGACAGAGAAGTGCAAAAATGGGTTAGATACGGCCAAAATTGACCTCAAAAGTGTTAGAGGTGCGCAAAACTGGGTTGGAAAAGGAAAAATATGGCTTCAAACGGGCTGCAAGTGGGCAAAAATGGTTTAGAAATGCCCAAAATTTGCTTTATAAGGGTTAGAGATGAGCAAAAACAGGTTAGAAACTGGAAAACTGTCTTAAAAATGGTTACAGAAGTGGAAACTTGGGTTAGAAATGGGCAAATATGGCTTCGAAAGAGACAGAGAAGTGCAAAAATGGGTTAGATACGGCCAAAATTGACCTCAAAAGTGTTAGAGGTGCGCAAAACTGGGTTGGAAAAGGAAAAATATGGCTTCAAACGGGCTGCAAGTAGGCAAAAATGGTTTAGAAATGCCCAAAATTTGCTTTATAAGGGTTAGAGATGAGCAAAAACAGGTTAGAAACTGGAAAACTGTCTTAAAAATGGTTACAGAAGTGGAAACTTGGGTTAGAAATGGGCAAATATGGCTTCGAAAGAGACAGAGAAGTGCAAAAATGGGTTAGATACGGCCAAAATTGACCTCAAAAGTGTTAGAGGTGCGCAAAACTGGGTTGGAAAAGGAAAAATATGGCTTCAAACGGGCTGCAAGTAGGCAAAAATGGTTTAGAAATGCCCAAAATTTGCTTTATAAGGGTTAGAGATGAGCAAAAACAGGTTAGAAACTGGAAAACTGTCTTAAAAATGGTTACAGAAGTGGAAACTTGGGTTAGAAATGGGCAAATATGGCTTCGAAAGAGACAGAGAAGTGCAAAAATGGGTTAGATACGGCCAAAATTGACCTCAAAAGTGTTAGAGGTGCGCAAAACTGGGTTGGAAAAGGAAAAATATGGCTTCAAACGGGCTGCAAGTAGGCAAAAATGGTTTAGAAATGCCCAAAATTTGCTTTATAAGGGTTAGAGATGAGCAAAAACAGGTTAGAAACTGGAAAACTGTCTTAAAAATGGTTACAGAAGTGGAAACTTGGGTTAGAAATGGGCAAATATGGCTTCGAAAGAGACAGAGAAGTGCAAAAATGGGTTAGATACGGCCAAAATTGACCTCAAAAGTGTTAGAGGTGCGCAAAACTGGGTTGGAAAAGGAAAAATATGGCTTCAAACGGGCTGCAAGTAGGCAAAAATGGTTTAGAAATGCCCAAAATTTGCTTTATAAGGGTTAGAGATGAGCAAAAACAGGTTAGAAACTGGAAAACTGTCTTAAAAATGGTTACAGAAGTGGAAACTTGGGTTAGAAATGGGCAAATATGGCTTCGAAAGAGACAGAGAAGTGCAAAAATGGGTTAGATACGGCCAAAATTGACCTCAAAAGTGTTAGAGGTGCGCAAAACTGGGTTGGAAAAGGAAAAATATGGCTTCAAACGGGCTGCAAGTGGGCAAAAATGGTTTAGAAATGCCCAAAATTTGCTTTATAAGGGTTAGAGATGAGCAAAAACAGGTTAGAAACTGGAAAACTGTCTTAAAAATGGTTACAGAAGTGGAAACTTGGGTTAGAAATGGGCAAATATGGCTTCGAAAGAGACAGAGAAGTGCAAAAATGGGTTAGATACGGCCAAAATTGACCTCAAAAGTGTTAGAGGTGCGCAAAACTGGGTTGGAAAAGGAAAAATATGGCTTCAAACGGGCTGCAAGTGGGCAAAAATGGTTTAGAAATGCCCAAAATTTGCTTTATAAGGGTTAGAGATGAGCAAAAACAGGTTAGAAACTGGAAAACTGTCTTAAAAATGGTTACAGAAGTGGAAACTTGGGTTAGAAATGGGCAAATATGGCTTCGAAAGAGACAGAGAAGTGCAAAAATGGGTTAGATACGGCCAAAATTGACCTCAAAAGTGTTAGAGGTGCGCAAAACTGGGTTGGAAAAGGAAAAATATGGCTTCAAACGGGCTGCAAGTGGGCAAAAATGGTTTAGAAATGCCCAAAATTTGCTTTATAAGGGTTAGAGATGAGCAAAAACAGGTTAGAAACTGGAAAACTGTCTTAAAAATGGTTACAGAAGTGGAAACTTGGGTTAGAAATGGGCAAATATGGCTTCGAAAGAGACAGAGAAGTGCAAAAATGGGTTAGATACGGCCAAAATTGACCTCAAAAGTGTTAGAGGTGCGCAAAACTGGGTTGGAAAAGGAAAAATATGGCTTCAAACGGGCTGCAAGTAGGCAAAAATGGTTTAGAAATGCCCAAAATTTGCTTTATAAGGGTTAGAGATGAGCAAAAACAGGTTAGAAACTGGAAAACTGTCTTAAAAATGGTTACAGAAGTGGAAACTTGGGTTAGAAATGGGCAAATATGGCTTCGAAAGAGACAGAGAAGTGCAAAAATGGGTTAGATACGGCCAAAATTGACCTCAAAAGTGTTAGAGGTGCGCAAAACTGGGTTGGAAAAGGAAAAATATGGCTTCAAACGGGCTGCAAGTAGGCAAAAATGGTTTAGAAATGCCCAAAATTTGCTTTATAAGGGTTAGAGATGAGCAAAAACAGGTTAGAAACTGGAAAACTGTCTTAAAAATGGTTACAGAAGTGGAAACTTGGGTTAGAAATGGGCAAATATGGCTTCGAAAGAGACAGAGAAGTGCAAAAATGGGTTAGATACGGCCAAAATTGACCTCAAAAGTGTTAGAGGTGCGCAAAACTGGGTTGGAAAAGGAAAAATATGGCTTCAAACGGGCTGCAAGTAGGCAAAAATGGTTTAGAAATGCCCAAAATTTGCTTTATAAGGGTTAGAGATGAGCAAAAACAGGTTAGAAACTGGAAAACTGTCTTAAAAATGGTTACAGAAGTGGAAACTTGGGTTAGAAATGGGCAAATATGGCTTCGAAAGAGACAGAGAAGTGCAAAAATGGGTTAGATACGGCCAAAATTGACCTCAAAAGTGTTAGAGGTGCGCAAAACTGGGTTGGAAAAGGAAAAATATGGCTTCAAACGGGCTGCAAGTGGGCAAAAATGGTTTAGAAATGCCCAAAATTTGCTTTATAAGGGTTAGAGATGAGCAAAAACAGGTTAGAAACTGGAAAACTGTCTTAAAAATGGTTACAGAAGTGGAAACTTGGGTTAGAAATGGGCAAATATGGCTTCGAAAGAGACAGAGAAGTGCAAAAATGGGTTAGATACGGCCAAAATTGACCTCAAAAGTGTTAGAGGTGCGCAAAACTGGGTTGGAAAAGGAAAAATATGGCTTCAAACGGGCTGCAAGTGGGCAAAAATGGTTTAGAAATGCCCAAAATTTGCTTTATAAGGGTTAGAGATGAGCAAAAACAGGTTAGAAACTGGAAAACTGTCTTAAAAATGGTTACAGAAGTGGAAACTTGGGTTAGAAATGGGCAAATATGGCTTCGAAAGAGACAGAGAAGTGCAAAAATGGGTTAGATACGGCCAAAATTGACCTCAAAAGTGTTAGAGGTGCGCAAAACTGGGTTGGAAAAGGAAAAATATGGCTTCAAACGGGCTGCAAGTGGGCAAAAATGGTTTAGAAATGCCCAAAATTTGCTTTATAAGGGTTAGAGATGAGCAAAAACAGGTTAGAAACTGGAAAACTGTCTTAAAAATGGTTACAGAAGTGGAAACTTGGGTTAGAAATGGGCAAATATGGCTTCGAAAGAGACAGAGAAGTGCAAAAATGGGTTAGATACGGCCAAAATTGACCTCAAAAGTGTTAGAGGTGCGCAAAACTGGGTTGGAAAAGGAAAAATATGGCTTCAAACGGGCTGCAAGTAGGCAAAAATGGTTTAGAAATGCCCAAAATTTGCTTTATAAGGGTTAGAGATGAGCAAAAACAGGTTAGAAACTGGAAAACTGTCTTAAAAATGGTTACAGAAGTGGAAACTTGGGTTAGAAATGGGCAAATATGGCTTCGAAAGAGACAGAGAAGTGCAAAAATGGGTTAGATACGGCCAAAATTGACCTCAAAAGTGTTAGAGGTGCGCAAAACTGGGTTGGAAAAGGAAAAATATGGCTTCAAACGGGCTGCAAGTAGGCAAAAATGGTTTAGAAATGCCCAAAATTTGCTTTATAAGGGTTAGAGATGAGCAAAAACAGGTTAGAAACTGGAAAACTGTCTTAAAAATGGTTACAGAAGTGGAAACTTGGGTTAGAAATGGGCAAATATGGCTTCGAAAGAGACAGAGAAGTGCAAAAATGGGTTAGATACGGCCAAAATTGACCTCAAAAGTGTTAGAGGTGCGCAAAACTGGGTTGGAAAAGGAAAAATATGGCTTCAAACGGGCTGCAAGTAGGCAAAAATGGTTTAGAAATGCCCAAAATTTGCTTTATAAGGGTTAGAGATGAGCAAAAACAGGTTAGAAACTGGAAAACTGTCTTAAAAATGGTTACAGAAGTGGAAACTTGGGTTAGAAATGGGCAAATATGGCTTCGAAAGAGACAGAGAAGTGCAAAAATGGGTTAGATACGGCCAAAATTGACCTCAAAAGTGTTAGAGGTGCGCAAAACTGGGTTGGAAAAGGAAAAATATGGCTTCAAACGGGCTGCAAGTAGGCAAAAATGGTTTAGAAATGCCCAAAATTTGCTTTATAAGGGTTAGAGATGAGCAAAAACAGGTTAGAAACTGGAAAACTGTCTTAAAAATGGTTACAGAAGTGGAAACTTGGGTTAGAAATGGGCAAATATGGCTTCGAAAGAGACAGAGAAGTGCAAAAATGGGTTAGATACGGCCAAAATTGACCTCAAAAGTGTTAGAGGTGCGCAAAACTGGGTTGGAAAAGGAAAAATATGGCTTCAAACGGGCTGCAAGTAGGCAAAAATGGTTTAGAAATGCCCAAAATTTGCTTTATAAGGGTTAGAGATGAGCAAAAACAGGTTAGAAACTGGAAAACTGTCTTAAAAATGGTTACAGAAGTGGAAACTTGGGTTAGAAATGGGCAAATATGGCTTCGAAAGAGACAGAGAAGTGCAAAAATGGGTTAGATACGGCCAAAATTGACCTCAAAAGTGTTAGAGGTGCGCAAAACTGGGTTGGAAAAGGAAAAATATGGCTTCAAACGGGCTGCAAGTAGGCAAAAATGGTTTAGAAATGCCCAAAATTTGCTTTATAAGGGTTAGAGATGAGCAAAAACAGGTTAGAAACTGGAAAACTGTCTTAAAAATGGTTACAGAAGTGGAAACTTGGGTTAGAAATGGGCAAATATGGCTTCGAAAGAGACAGAGAAGTGCAAAAATGGGTTAGATACGGCCAAAATTGACCTCAAAAGTGTTAGAGGTGCGCAAAACTGGGTTGGAAAAGGAAAAATATGGCTTCAAACGGGCTGCAAGTGGGCAAAAATGGTTTAGAAATGCCCAAATTTGCTTTATAAGGGTTAGAGATGAGCAAAAACAGGTTAGAAACTGGAAAACTGTCTTAAAAATGGTTACAGAAGTGGAAACTTGGGTTAGAAATGGGCAAATATGGCTTCGAAAGAGACAGAGAAGTGCAAAAATGGGTTAGATACGGCCAAAATTGACCTCAAAAGTGTTAGAGGTGCGCAAAACTGGGTTGGAAAAGGAAAAATATGGCTTCAAACGGGCTGCAAGTAGGCAAAAATGGTTTAGAAATGCCCAAAATTTGCTTTATAAGGGTTAGAGATGAGCAAAAACAGGTTAGAAACTGGAAAACTGTCTTAAAAATGGTTACAGAAGTGGAAACTTGGGTTAGAAATGGGCAAATATGGCTTCGAAAGAGACAGAGAAGTGCAAAAATGGGTTAGATACGGCCAAAATTGACCTCAAAAGTGTTAGAGGTGCGCAAAACTGGGTTGGAAAAGGAAAAATATGGCTTCAAACGGGCTGCAAGTAGGCAAAAATGGTTTAGAAATGCCCAAAATTTGCTTTATAAGGGTTAGAGATGAGCAAAAACAGGTTAGAAACTGGAAAACTGTCTTAAAAATGGTTACAGAAGTGGAAACTTGGGTTAGAAATGGGCAAATATGGCTTCGAAAGAGACAGAGAAGTGCAAAAATGGGTTAGATACGGCCAAAATTGACCTCAAAAGTGTTAGAGGTGCGCAAAACTGGGTTGGAAAAGGAAAAATATGGCTTCAAACGGGCTGCAAGTAGGCAAAAATGGTTTAGAAATGCCCAAATTTGCTTTATAAGGGTTAGAGATGAGCAAAAACAGGTTAGAAACTGGAAAACTGTCTTAAAAATGGTTACAGAAGTGGAAACTTGGGTTAGAAATGGGCAAATATGGCTTCGAAAGTGACAGAGAAGTGCAAAAATGGGTTAGATACGGCCAAAATTGACCTCAAAAGTGTTAGATGTGCGCAAAACTGGGTTGGAAAAGAAAAATATGGCTTCAAACGGGCTGCAAGTAGGCAAAAATGGTTTAGAAATGCCCAAAATTTGCTTTATAAGGGTTAGAGATGAGCAAAAACAGGTTAGAAACTGGAAACTGTCTTAAAAATGGTTACAGAAGTGGAAACTTGGGTTAGAAATGGGCAAATATGGCTTTGAAAGAGACAGAGAAGTGCAGAAATGGGTTAGATACGGCCAAAATTGACCTCAAAAGTGTTAGAGGTGCGCAAAACTGGGTTGGAAAAGGAAAAATATGGCTTCAAACGGGCTGCAAGTAGGCAAAAATGGTTTAGAAATGCCCAAAATTTGCTTTATAAGGGTTAGAGATGAGCAAAAACAGGTTAGAAACTGGAAAACTGTCTTAAAAATGGTTACAGAAGTGGAAACTTGGGTTAGAAATGGGCAAATATGGCTTCGAAAGAGACAGAGAAGTGCAAAAATGGGTTAGATACGGCCAAAATTGACCTCAAAAGTGTTAGAGGTGCGCAAAACTGGGTTGGAAAAGGAAAAATATGGCTTCAAACGGGCTGCAAGTGGCAAAAATGGTTTAGAAATGCCCAAAATTTGCTTTATAAGGGTTAGAGATGAGCAAAAACAGGTTAGAAACTGGAAAACTGTCTTAAAAATGGTTACAGAAGTGGAAACTTGGGTTAGAAATGGGCAAATATGGCTTCGAAAGAGACAGAGAAGTGTGCAAAAATGGGTTAGATACGGCCAAAATTGACCTCAAAAGTGTTAGAGGTGCGCAAAACTGGGTTGGAAAAGGAAAATATGGCTTCAAACGGGCTGCAAGTGGGCAAAAATGGTTTAGAAATGCCCAAATTTGCTTTATAAGGGTTAGAGATGAGCAAAAACAGGTTAGAAACTGGAAAACTGTCTTAAAAATGGTTACAGAAGTGGAAACTTGGGTTAGAAATGGGCAAATATGGCTTCGAAAGAGACAGAGAAGTGCAAAAATGGGTTAGATACGGCCAAAATTGACCTCAAAAGTGTTAGAGGTGCGCAAAACTGGGTTGGAAAAGGAAAAATATGGCTTCAAACGGGCTGCAAGTAGGCAAAAATGGTTTAGAAATGCCCAAATTTGCTTTATAAGGGTTAGAGATGAGCAAAAACAGGTTAGAAACTGGAAAACTGTCTTAAAAATGGTTACAGAAGTGGAAACTTGGGTTAGAAATGGGCAAATATGGCTTCGAAAGAGACAGAGAAGTGCAAAACTGGGTTAGATACGGCCAAAATTGACCTCAAAAGTGTTAGAGGTGCGCAAAACTGGGTTGGAAAGGAAAAATATGGCTTCAAACGGGCTGCAAGTGGGCAAAAATGGTTTAGAAATGCCCAAAATTTGCTTTATAAGGGTTAGAGATGAGCAAAAACAGGTTAGAAACTGGAAAACTGTCTTAAAAATGGTTACAGAAGTGGAAACTTGGGTTAGAAATGGGCAAATATGGCTTCGAAAGAGACAGAGAAGTGCAAAAATGGGTTAGATACGGCCAAAATTGACCTCAAAAGTGTTAGAGGTGCGCAAAACTGGGTTGGAAAAGGAAAAATATGGCTTCAAACGGGCTGCAAGTGGCAAAATGGTTTAGAAATGCCCAAAATTTGCTTTATAGGGTTAGAGATGAGCAAAAACAGGTTAGAAACTGGAAAACTGTCTTAAAAATGGTTACAGAAGTGGAAACTTGGGTTAGAAATGGGCAAATATGGCTTCGAAAGAGACAGAGAAGTGCAAAAATGGGTTAGATACGGCCAAAATTGACCTCAAAAGTGTTAGAGGTGCGCAAACTGGGTTGGAAAAGAAAAATATGGCTTCAAACGGGCTGCAAGTAGGCAAAATGGTTTAGAAATGCCCAAAATTTGCTTTATAAGGGTTAGAGATGAGCAAAAACAGGTTAGAAACTGGAAAACTGTCTTAAAAATGGTTACAGAAGTGGAAACTTGGGTTAGAAATGGGCAAATATGGCTTCGAAAGAGACAGAGAAGTGCAAAAATGGGTTAGATACGGCCAAAATTGACCTCAAAAGTGTTAGAGGTGCGCAAAACTGGGTTGGAAAAGGAAAAATATGGCTTCAAACGGGCTGCAAGTAGGCAAAAATGGTTTAGAAATGCCAAAATTTGCTTTATAAGGGTTAGAGATGAGCAAAAACAGGTTAGAAACTGGAAAACTGTCTTAAAAATGGTTACAGAAGTGGAAACTTGGTTAGAAATGGGCAAATATGGCTTCGAAAGAGACAGAGAAGTGCAAAAATGGGTTAGATACGGCCAAAATTGACCTCAAAAGTGTTAGAGGTGCGCAAAACTGGGTTGGAAAAGGAAAAATATGGCTTCAAACGGGCTGCAAGTAGGCAAAAATGGTTTAGAAATGCCCAAAATTTGCTTTATAAGGGTTAGAGATGAGCAAAAACAGGTTAGAAACTGGAAAACTGTCTTAAAAATGGTTACAGAAGTGGAAACTTGGGTTAGAAATGGGCAAATATGGCTTCGAAAGAGACAGAGAAGTGCAAAAATGGGTTAGATACGGCCAAAATTGACCTCAAAAGTGTTAGAGGTGCGCAAAACTGGGTTGGAAAAGGAAAAATATGGCTTCAAACGGGCTGCAAGTAGGCAAAAATGGTTTAGAATGCCCAAAATTTGCTTTATAAGGGTTAGAGATGAGCAAAAACAGGTTAGAAACTGAAAACTGTCTTAAAAATGGTTACAGAAGTGGAAACTTGGGTTAGAAATGGGCAAATATGGCTTCGAAAGAGACAGAGAAGTGCAAAATGGTTAGATACGGCCAAATTGACCTCAAAAGTGTTAGAGGTGCGCAAAACTGGGTTGGAAAAGGAAAATATGGCTTCAAACGGGCTGCAAGTGGGCAAAATGGTTTAGAATGCCCAAAATTTGCTTTATAAGGGTTAGAGATGAGCAAAAACAGGTTAGAAACTGGAAAACTGTCTTAAAAATGGTTACAGAAGTGGAAACTTGGGTTAGAAATGGGCAAATATGGCTTCGAAAGAGACAGAGAAGTGCAAAAATGGGTTAGATACGGCCAAATTTGACCTCAAAAGTGTTAGAGGTGCGCAAAACTGGTTGGAAAAGGAAAAATATGGCTTCAAACGGGCTGCAAGTAGGCAAAAATGGTTTAGAAATGCCCAAAATTTGCTTTATAAGGGTTAGAGATGAGCAGAAACAGGTTAGAAACTGGAAAACTGTCTTAAAAATGGTTACAGAAGTGGAAACTTGGGTTAGAAATGGGCAAATATGGCTTCGAAAGAGACAGAGAAGTGCAAAAATGGGTTAGATACGGCCAAAATTGACCTCAAAAGTGTTAGAGGTGCGCAAAACTGGGTTGGAAAAGGAAAAATATGGCTTCAAACGGGCTGCAAGTGGCAAAAATGGTTTAGAAATGCCCAAAATTTGCTTTATAAGGGTTAGAGATGAGCAAAAACAGGTTAGAAACTGGAAAACTGTCTTAAAAATGGTTACAGAAGTGGAAACTTGGGTTAGAAATGGGCAAATATGGCTTCGAAGAGACAGAGAAGTGCAAAAATGGGTTAGATACGGCCAAAATTGACCTCAAAAGTGTTAGAGGTGCGCAAAACTGGGTTGGAAAAGGAAAATATGGCTTCAAACGGGCTGCAAGTGGGCAAAAATGGTTTAGAATGCCAAATTTTGCTTTATAAAGGTTTAAGATGAGCAAACAGGTTAGAAACTGAAACACTGTCTTAAAAATGGTTACAGAAGTGAAACTTGGGTTAGAAATGCAAATATGGCTTCGAAAGGACAGAGAAGTGCAAAATGGGTTTAGATACGGCCAAATTGACCTCAAAAGTGTTAGAGGTGCGCAAAACTGGGTTGGAAAAGGAAAAATTGGCTTCAAACGGGCTGCTAGGGCAAAAATGGTTTAGAAATGCCCAAATTTGCTTTATAAGGTTAGAGATGAGCAAAACAGGTTAAAACTGGAAAACTGTCTTAAAAAATGGTTACAGAAGTGGAAACTTGGGTTGAAATGGGCAAATAT